>NW_027555290.1:0-5798 GCF_003287225.1 Phascolarctos cinereus
ATGAGGGTCAAAATGCCTAGTCCTTGAAACCTGCTCAGATTTGCAGTTGCTGATGGAAAGGCAGTAAGGCAGTGTGGCATTGAGGACAGAGGATAGAGAACACCTCATTTCCTCAAGTACCAGATACCATATGGGACCTCCCCATTTCCCCCAATCATTCATTCCCTCTCCTCCTTTAAACAACATATTAATTTTCATATAGTGTCTGGCATATAATAGGTGCTTAATAAAATTATTAACAATGACTGTACATGTTCTTGCCTCTTAGCTCCACAAGGGTAGCAACTCTTCCTTCCTTCCTTCCTCCCCTTTCTTCATTCCTTCTTTCCTTCCACTCTTCCTACCTTCCTTCTTTCCTCCATTTCTTCTTTCTTTTCTCTTTTCCTTTTCCTACTTCCTTACATATTTTTTCCTTCCTTCCTTCTTCATTCTTTCCTTCCTTTTTTCATTTTTTTCTTCCATCCTTCATTCCTTCACATGTACAGAGCCTTACATGGTGTCTGATATATAGTAATCATTTGATTAATATTTGTTGAATTTGATTCTTCTATAATAGGCTGAAGGCAGCTCCATACAGCTAAACACTCTTTCTTCCTTCCCCCAGCAAAATCTACCTGATTTTTCTCACCCTGAGAGGCATCAACTTAAAAGGTAAATAAAAGAAAGCCCATAGCAAAACCTATGAGCCATGAATAAAATATTTTGGAATCTAATTCAGCATATGGCTGGTATGGCCCCTAGACCAGCCCTGTCTTCTTAAGCTTTATCCAAGTTATAAGAACACAAAGGATATTTATTGAGTGGGCTTGGATTAAATATTCTGCTCCGGGACAAGGAAAGCTCAGGTTACATTCTTATATGGAGAATCCTATAGGCTACCTGAATTTCAAAACAGTCTAATACCTATATCTGAAATAAGCCAGTGCAACCTCATATGATTCCAATTGTCTGCCTCATGCTTCCATGGGAAACACATTATAAAATCTCTTATCATCCCATAGCTCATTGAAAGCTCATTGCTACATTTTTTTGGGGGGAAAAGAAAGCATCTATCCATGTACTTTTGCAAATATTAAAAAAAAATCTATGAATAATAACCAGCAAACTCCACCTATATGTATGTATGAATTCAAGCATGTACACACACACACACACACACACACACACACACACACACACACACACACACACACTATTACCATCAGTAGCAGCACAAAAAAAAAATAATCAAATAGCATTTCTCCCTTCACTGTTGTTTGGGGTTTTAATCGTGAAGAAAAAAGTTACAAGCAATATCCCTCTAGCTTCCTTTACTTTTTTGCTGACCATGGAAACTATGGAGAATGCTACTTTCTCCTGTTATTCAAAATTAATAAGCATTTCGAACATTTATCTCTGTTGTCCAATATGCAACACGAGAACACACATTCCAGGAAGCTCCAGGAATTTTCTCTTACATTCTATAATCAGGCTTTATCTGTGAGATGTCAAATTCTATGAATAAACCAGGAAGAACTCTGTCCAATAACAGGAAATATCTTTTATTTGTTGCTTCACATCACCTTTTTAGATGTCTGGATATTTAGTGTTGTATTCAATTATGATATGACATTAAGCAAACTAATTTGGGGGAGTGGAGGGGGTTAATCCCATAAGGAAACTGTTATTGATTGAATCTACATGCACACATAAGGACTCTGTGACCTTTGGCAACTTACATAACCTCTCAGTATCACTTAACCTCCCATGGCTTCTAAAAGTCTAATTTGTAGAGAAGGTGCCAACTTATATTAGGGAAGATGAAGGGAATAAGAATTCATATAGCACCTACTATGTGCTAAGTACATTTACAAATATTCTCTTATTTGATCCTCACAACAACCCTACAAAGTAGGTGGTATTACAATCCCCATTTTACAGTTGAAGAAACTGAGGCAAACAGAAGTTTAGTGACTTACCCTGGGTCACATGGCTAGTTTGTGTCTGACAACATATTTGAACTTACATCTTCCTGACTTCACTGTACCAACTATCTAGGGGTGAAGATATTTTCTCACTTGGAGGGGTCCATACTAATGAAATTGCAAACCTATTTCCAACTTGTATCTCTGTGTTCTTTGCAGGGCTTGGGTATCACAGAAGAGTTGGAAGGTAACTGAATCACAAAACCATTAAATTGGAGGTTGTCTGAGTCTTAGAGGTCATCAATACCAATTATTTCTTTTTACAATTGAGGAAACACATGGAGAGGTGTCAGGACCTCCTAAATATAAGTTGAGTAATAACTAAAAGAGCTGAGGCTCAAACCCAAATGATGTGGATTAAAATCAATTGTCTTGTAAGTGAGCGTAGGAGCTAGAGGAAGAGGTCTGGAAATATTCACCCTAAAATGGAGCTGAAACGAATGTGTTAGGAAGTTTGGTAGAAGACATTGAGACTTTTTGTTTTGGGAAAGAGAAGGCTGAAGACACCCAGAATTACTGCCTCTAAGTATTTGAAGGATTGGATTTATTCTGCGTGGGCCCAAGGTTCATAAGCAGAAACAATGTATGGAAGTTTCAAAGAGGCAAATTTGGGCTGGATGTGGGGAAAACAGTAACAGTGCTTTCCAAAAATAGAATGTAAAGTCTTATCAGAGTCCTGATCAGGGAGAATAATTGTGGAGCTTGGATAACCACTTGGCTGGCATGTTGAAAAGGGAATTTACCAGCAAATACAAATTGAACCTTAAGGTCTCTGGGGTGCTACTTAACATTGCAACCATCTGAAGTGACTGGTATATGCAAGAAGACCATTGGTAGGGTTACCAATGGAGCTGAGAGATGCCCTGGTGGTAGGTAGGATAGACAAGAGTGAAAAAATGGGAAAGAAGATGAGTTTGAGCTTATCCTAGGTAATAAGAGATTAGACAGATTTAATCAGAGGAAGTTTCCCAGGCATCTTCAGCCATGCTATTTCCACTGGGGACAGCATCTCCACACTAGAAAAATAGACTCTTCCCCTGGAACAGTCCCAAGATTTGATAGGGAAGCTTTTGCATTTTGCTCTCAGTTCTAGGTCTACTCACAGTTCCTGTATATGTACAAACATGCCACCTTGAATATGCAAACTCATTTGAAGTATCCTTTATATACTGCTTTTCTCTATTAGAATGCAAGCTCTTCGAGGGCTGGCATAAATGTCTTGTTTGCTTGTATTGGAGTCTCTATTATTTCACAGAGTGCCTGATCCATTATTCAATCATTTCACTTGTGTTCAACTCTTCATCATCCCATTTTGGGTTTTCTTGGCAAAGATAATGGAGTAGTTTGCCATTTCTTTCTTCAGTTCATTTTATAGATAAGGAAACCGAGGCAAATAAGGTTAAGTATATTGCCCAGTGTCACACAGCTAGTATCTGAGGCCGGATTTGAAATCAGGAAAATGCATCATCCTGACACCAGACCAAACACTCTATCTACTATCTACGTATCTATCATCTATTTACCTATATATCTATTTATCTATCTATCATCTATCTATGATGGGTCTTTCTCTGCCATATTAGAAAAGTAAGGGCTTTATATACAGTACAAAATAGGTTGTTGTGAGGTTTTATCAGAGAGATTGTAAGATCATCTTAAATCAACAATTGTGATTTAGTTCATGTTAGGTCTGTGGAGCTATTACAAGGAGCCTGTCACCTTAAGGGTCTTTGTATGATAAATAAATAGTAGACATGCCTTCTGTGTAAGGGATAAGGGAGAGACGTTAGAGGGGTAGGTAAAATAAGGAATAAAAGGGTAAGGGGAAAAGATAAGGTAACAGGGATAAAAAAAGAGAGGATGAGAAGGAAAATGGTGAGGAAAAAAGATGGAGAGAAATTCATAAATTGTAATTATAACTTTGAGTGTGAATGAGATGAATCTTCTATGGACTGAAAAAATATTTTCCACTATTTTCCAAATGCATATAGATCAACTGTGATTAATAAAATAAACTTAGAAAAAATATATACTCTATAGTAGCATTTTGTCATGTATTTTCTCAATAGATAGTGATACTACTTTTGTGAATTTAGGCAAGTCATTAAGGTAATCTATAAAAGGAGTAGGTTTAGACTAAACAACATATGAGGTACTCAGTTTCTACATACATACATACATACATACATACATACATACATACACACACATACATACACACATAAACACACACACATATATACACACATACATACACACACATATAAATTATACACACATACATACACACACACACACACACACACACACACATATATATACATATAATATAATATATATAAAAGGTTGGACCAGATGATCTCTGAAATCCCTTTAAGGGATCCCTCTTTTTGAATGTTCTCTTGTAGTACAAATTAGATATGGCAGCTGTGACCAATTTTTCACATTAAAATAGATCATAGATCTGGAGCAAGAAGGGATATAATAGGCCTTCTTTCCAAATCCCTCATTTTGCAGATGAAGAACTGAAGACCAGAGAGGTTAAGTGAGTTGTTCAAAGAGACAGTAAGTTTCTTAAGAGGGATTTCATTCCAAATACAGGACCCTAGTCATTAGGCCAGTCTGTCTCAAGAACAAACAAAAAAAAAGTTGAGAATCAGTGAAAAATGATAGTTTTGTAAAGCCTTTCAATACTGTTGGAGAGATAGTTTAATATTTTTACCTTATACTGTTACTTATAAGTTCAAGGAAAGTGACTTTGTAAGACACTTTGAAAGGAAGAGAATGTTTCAGCAATCAGTCGGGATCATTTTGGCCATCTTTCCCTGCAGGGGAATTCTTAGTCTCTCAGAGTGCATTTAGCATCAACATAATGAATCACAAAAGTGGTAGAAGGCAATAATGGGGTCTTACCCTAGCCTAAAAGTCAGAAATAACAGTATTATCTCATGCAAATTAAAAGAATAATCCTGTATTAACAAAATTCAAAACCCCTGCCTCCTCCTCTCAGCCTCTCTCCCACTTTACATAGCTGTCTGCCCAGATGCAGAGGGGCTAAAGCAGGGACTGGAATTCGCTTTAGGTGAGGAATGCATCAAAAAAGCTAAGATTACTCATAGGTGGCATAGATAATCACCTTACTTTTGAGATGGGGGGGTGAGCAGAAAGTCCTTATTCTTGATTAAGTCTATCATTCTGCATATGTATGTATGTATGTATGTATGTATGTATGTATGTATATGTGCATGTATTCATTACTGTCTTAAAGAGTCAGATTGCCCTTAATTTTCAAATCAGGAAATCTAGGTGCCTCTGACACCTGATATTTGGATTGATGGATGCATGAGTGGATGGTTGAATGAACGAATGAAGAATTATTTATTAAGCACTTACAATGTGCCAAGCAGTGTTATAAGTTCTGGGAATTAAAACAGAAAAACTGAAATGGTTTCTTCTCTGAAGGAGATCATATTTGATTTGATGGAGCCAGGCAACAAATGAGATTTCAGCTACCAGGCACATGGAAAGCCCAGAAGCCATAAGAATTCAGTGAGGAGGTCATTTTCAAAGCATAGGTGTGTGTGCGGGGGGACATCAGTAGCATAGATAATAGTTCTTGGTTGTTAAGATGGCTTAGAAGAAAGGGAAATGGAAGATGGCAGAGTGAAAGCAGTGACTTGCTTGAGCTCTCCTCCAAACCCCTCCAAATACTCATAAAAAAGGCTGTAAACAAATTCTGAAGCAGCAGAACCCACAAAAAGACAGAGTGAAGCAAATTTCCAGCCCAAGACAACCTGAATGGTTGATCAGAAAGATATATCTCACTGGGCTGGG
>NW_027555291.1:0-5774 GCF_003287225.1 Phascolarctos cinereus
CACATAATAGGTGCTTAATACATATTCTGGATTGATTAATTAATTTATTACAGGGATGCAGGTTTGCCTTAACATAATGAAAAACTGAACATTCCAAAGTGGAATGACCTAGATTGGGAGGAAGTGAGTTCCCCATTACTGAAAGACTCCAAGCAGAGATTGGATGGCCTCTTGTGAGGGATATCATAAAGAGAGAGATTTGTTGTGTCTCAGGTAGGAAATGAGAGTCTGACTCTCAGTCCTTTCCAAGCCTTTGAGCTGTCTGCTTTGGCACTTTGGCATTGTGGGGAGGGGCTGCTCCATTTCTTTACTCTTCTCTCCTAGAAACTTGGCAACATCTCTTTCAAGAGTAATACACTAATGCCTTTGCTCAATCCCTTCTCCACAGGGGACTGGTGCTCGTTTCCAGAGATTGTTCCCAGTAGGGCTTTATGTTGCCCATAGGGCCCTTTCTGAAATATCTTCATGATCTCCTAATTGCTAGATCTCTCTTCTACCTTTCTCTTCTTCATCTCATTTGTTTAATGTCTGCAGGCTCTGTGTCCCAGGGTCCTTGAGGCAGCATCAGCATCTCCTCTCTCCTTGGGGCAGGCTTTTTTCTCCATGTCCTTCCTCTCTGGCTCCCTTCCTTTGCTGGTATGGGAAATCCATTCTCACCTCTTTTGCCCACTTGTACCTGCCCTGCCTCTCTCTTGCTGGTCCAAACTCCAGGCTTCCTTTCCACCTCACTGTGAAAGCTATCCTTCCCAGCATTCAGTGTCCCTTCATGCCCAATATTCCCTGGTATTTGCTATACTTGGGTACTCACATTTGGGCCATTCCTGGTCTTTGCACAAGCTTTCTTAGTTGCCTCTCTCTCTTTTCTTTCCTGTTCCCAGGACAGAGATCCCTTGCGACAAAGTTAGTGATAGAACAACTCATATTTCTATACAACTGAGAGATAGATACAGTGCTTTCCCTGTTAGGTAGGGAATGCCAGGATCATTCCCATTTTACAGGTGAGAAACTGAGTCTAAAAGGGGTTCATAGGCAAGAAGGGTAGGGGCCTGCATGAGAAAATGGCAAAGAAGTTACTAGTCAGTGCTGCTGGAAGGAATCAGCTGACCCCTTTAGCAACCTCCCATTCACTCTAACAGCCTTGACCAATGCATGGTTCACATGTCTATGATGCTTTATTTTAGAGAGAACATGGCAGCTAGGTTGCTCAGCGGATAGAGCTCTGGGCCCAGAGTCAGCAAGACCTGAGTTCAAATCCAGCCTCAGACACTTACTAACTGTGTGACCCTGGGCAAGTCACTTAATCCTGTTTGCCTTGGCTGCCTTTTCTGTAATGTGAGCTAGAGAAGGAAACAGCAAACCACTCTAGCATCTCTGTCAAGAAAACCCCAAATGGGGTCACAAAGAGTCTGACATGAATGAAAAATGACTGAACTACAAAAGTATGCAGAGAACCATCGTACAGGAGAAAAAAAAATTCTTAAAGAAAAATTTGGTAAAAGAGATGAAGACTTTGAAAATATATGAAAACAAATTCATACTGCCATCCCAGAGGACCTTTCACCTCTGGAAAGGAATGCTGAGACTTTTCTTCTTCCTCATTTTACAGACCACACTTTAAGAGTTTTGTGTTACTCATACAGAGTTAGCCTCCATCAAGAGGATGCAATTTTTTCTGGAGGCAGGGACTGTTTCATTTTGTCTTTCAACTCCTAGCTCCCCGAGCAGAGTGTGACATGCACTAGGCTTTTAATAAATGGGTTTTTCGCCAATGTAATGCCATTGAAAATTATGTCACAGTGTTTTGTGACATCTTGTGGTGAAAAAAAGATTTTGAAGATTATTATGGCACGGCCTTTGGTGACATCTAATGGTCAAAGGGACATTGTAGAATTTACATGGAATATAGCAGTGCAATGAAGGTTTTACACCAGAGAAAAAAATATCATACAATTGAGATCCTTCTTTTGGACCATGTAGTTATTACACCTTTATTCTACCATCGCGAATCCAAACCTGCAACTCATTTTGAACCATATTTTTATTGAATTTTACCATGTTTTACAAGTCTTTCCTGGTTCAGCTGGCAGAATGGAACTAAATAAAATCCTAAATCTCTGAAATGAAGAGTTCTGAATTCTTTCAGTGTCAATATCAATTCAGAGTAAATCACCAGCATCAAAATTATCTAGTGCTCCCCATATCAAAAGTCATCTGACACATGATAAGCCTTCATAGCAGTGATGACACCAGTGAGTTGTGTTACCCTCCACTGTGGTTAGGTGGATAAAGCCTTAATGTTGCCCAGCGAAAGGAACCAAAATTTTTTGGAAATAAATGCAAAAAAAATGACTGATCCTTGTTTCAAGGAAATTTATGAAAGAAATATCAACTTTGAATGAGACTTTACCAGTGTGAAATCAGGCATTCAGGTACATATTTGCCCAGAGTCCCAGGACCTGTTATTGTTGTTCATTGGCTCAGTGACATCCAACTTTATGTGATGCCATGGACTTTTATCCATGAGGTTTCCTCAGCAAAGACAGAGTGGTTTGCCATTTCCTTCTCCAGTGTATTCCCATTTTACAGATGAGGAACTGAGAAAAATAAGTGTTAACTGACTTTCCTAGGGTCACATAGCGAGTAAGGGTGTAAAGGCCAGACTTGAACTCAAAACTTCCAGGCTCCAAGCCTATTGATTTTCTATGCACTTCACCACATAACTGCCCTGTTTAGGGCTAATAAACATACAACCAACTTAACCAGTAATGCTAGGAGTATACAGAATCAGACACTGGGGCAATGGCTGTAGTCATTGCCCTCAGTAGGTGGGCTGGGATTCTAATCAGGCTTTTCTACTTCCAAATCTCATCTCTTTGCTGACAGAACGGAATTTTTCCTATCACATGAAAAACCTATTACTAAACTAGGATTAAGGCTTTTTCTCTCTATTTCCCCATACATGGACCAGCCCCAGAAAGTCAGTCACTCTCTCAAGGGCATTGCTGATGCCTGAGGTTTTCAAATCCTGAGGGAACATGCTTCTTAATCTTGGGCAGGACCCTAACCAATTAGAAGACCTTACTTCTGTTTAGTGTGTAAACAGAATCTAATCTAGTTGAATTCCAACCCTAAAGCACCAAATCTATGCCTTTGCCTCCTCCCATTGTGGTTTAGGGCAATCCAGCTCATGAAGAAGAAAATCAACCAGAGTACTTTGGGTAGAGATGGATTCCTTTGTCCAGATTGTGGGAGGTGGCTGAGTCTCATGATCATGTTCTTAGCTGGAGAAGACATACTAACATACTAACTCTCTTATCAATTGTTCACCAATCAGGGTTGATTTTCACCTATCTGGGGCAACTCATTTTCCAAAGGTATTTAATCATTCAGTCTTGTCCATCATTTTGTCTTTGGTTATGGAAAGAGACTACCATCGTCAATTTATTACCAGCTAGCCTAGGTGATCTATTGATTATTAATTACCCAGAAACTCTGTCTCTCAGGCTTTTCATTCATCTCATTGCCCCTGAACCATGTTCTCCATCCCCCTCAAACTCATATACTCCATTCTGAACAAGGTCATTTTTCTCTCTCATTCAGGCACTACCAACATTCTCAAATGGGTGTATATCTGTGACCTTAGGTCTCCCTCTACCCAGCCTCTCCTTTAAGCCTTCAGTGGGCCCACAGGATCGTAAGATTCTAGATCTACAGATGGGAGGGACCTCAGAGACCATCTAGTCCAGTCCCCTCATTTTACACAGATGATTTGCCAGAGGTCATGCACAAGCTTTTAGATCAAGAGCTATAAGGGTTATCAGTGGTTATCTATCCAAACTACTCGTATATAGATGAGGAAACTGAGGCCCAGAGAGTAGTGGCTTGCTAAAGTCACACATAGGAACCTAGATTTGGTGCTGAAAGGGATTTCAGAGGCTGTGTGATGAAACCTTCTTATTTTACTGATCTGGGAACTGAAGATCAGTGGCCTTAAGTGACTTGCTCAGGAATACACAGGTCATGAGTGACAGAGGCAGGATTTGAGCCTGAGACTTTTTGATTCCAAATCCAAGCTCCTTTCCTTCTACCACAGAACGGCCCCATTGCCAATCCAGATTACCTCTTTCTGTGTCCAGGTAAGGAGTGTTGTCAAAAAGTAATGACTCCAAGGTGAGAGGGAATGGGATGGAGAACAAAAGAGCAAGCCCAGTTACTTATGGGAGCCAAGCTGAACCAAAGCTTTCCAGGGAGTGCTGTTTTCTTAATCCTCACCCTTCTTTCTCATTCTCCACCTCCCCTCTCCACAGAGCCTAGCCCTGTGCTAGACAGGTGGTAAGGCCTCAACAAATGGGGTTTTTCTGGAGTGAGCTGACTTAAAAGCCAATGAACAAGGAACTGATAACTCAGATTTTCTTTGTGCATCATCTACTCAATGCTTCCTCAGATTTTTTGACTCAAGAAGTCTTTGCTAATTGTTGCAAGTCTTCCACATAGACAAAGTTCTTTTGAATGCTTGAAGAGTTTTCTTCCCCTTCTGTCCCCTGCCAGACCTTGGAATGCATAGAACAAAATACTGTATTCAAATTCACATCAGTTCTTTTCTAAGCATAGGAGATTCACTGTCAATGGCTCTGTGGTGTTTTCAGACTGTTCACCTGGCAGCAAAAAGCAACAGGACTCAGAAGTTCCATGACTGTGTGCCATTAGCACAGTAGCTGTAGAAAGAAAGAACTTTTCTGGGTAGTGATCACTTTGGACCAGATTTTATAGACCTCTGTCATTTTGCTCTCTGATGACAATACTCAATACACTGATTCCTATGCTAACCTTCAGATATGTGGAGCTGGGTGAGAAGGAGATGATGCATTCCCATCAGACTCTGGTAGGCAGAATGTTTTACTAAGACCCACAGGGTGAGCCACGTTACCTTATGGCCCCCTCTGATGCATAAGTCAGTATTGTTGGATTCACTTGTTTCCATGATACTGCAGTGATTTATAAAATCTGTGGTGCTAAATTGATAACTTTTATTTCTCTTACTTTCTCATAACCTAAGCTGCTGTATAAATCCTGTCAAACCTCTCGTATCAGTAAGTGGCAAAGGTGGGATAAGGGAAGTGACACCTTCAAGATAGATCATTATGTAGACAGGAAGCCAAAGAATTCAGTTCAGGCCAATAAAGATCTACTGACTGCTTAATAGGAGAACTTTCCATTTTGGGGAAGTTATTTTTCCTTTAACATCAAAAAACCTAAATCTTTCCTTACACTTTTAGTCTTGGAACTTCTAGATAGATGACAGTAGCTTAGGCATCAGGATGTAGTGGATGCAGCATTGAATTTCAAGTCAAGAAAACTCAGGTTCAGATCCTGCCTCAGATACTTACTACTTGTGCTGTCTTAGAAAAGTCACTTGTCCTCTGTGATCTTCAGCTTCCCCCTCTGTAAAATAAGGGAGGATGGAACTAGATGGAACTGAGGTCTTCTCCAGCTCTAGATCTAGGGTCTTCTAATCTCATGGAGTCATTGAAGGTCTAACAGGAATAAATGGGCAGAGAGGGAATTGAGGTAACATATATACAATATAAGCCGGGCAGTGACAAAAGGGGGTGGGGGAAGAGAAAGACAGAGAGAGACAGAGAAAGAGACAGAGAGAGAGAGAGAGAGAGAGAGAGAGAGAGAGACAGAGACAGAGACAGAGAGACAGAGAGAGAGACAGAGAGAGAGACAGAGAGACAGAGAGACAGAGACAGAGACAGAGAGAGACAGAGAGA
>NW_027555292.1:0-5753 GCF_003287225.1 Phascolarctos cinereus
GGCACTTCCATTCTTCTTGCCACTCAGGTTTATGGCCTGGGAGTCATCCCTGACTCTTCCTTGTCCCTCATTCTGTGACCTGCCCATAACTAGTCATCGGCCAAATCTGGTCCATCCTACCTCCCCATCATCACTGATATCTGTCTTCTTTCCACTTACCAACCCTGCCCCCATTAAGACTTTTATCACCCATTGCCTTAGCTATTACAATAGCCTAAATGATCTCCTTGAAACTACCCTCTCTCTTCTCCAGTCCATTACTCTACATACTTCTAAATTGACTTTCTGAAGTATAGTTTAGACCATGTCACTGCAATTGCTCTAGCTTCAGTGTCTATTGTATCTAGTCATTCAGTTTAACTCCAATTGAGGCCTTTCTTAATTCCTTCAGTTCCACCTCCTCACCAATTACTTTATATTATATCTGCATTTATAGATAGCTATGCATCTATCAATCTAGGTAGATGGATTGTATTGATTTATCTATGTATCTGTTTTCTCTTCCATCAGATTATATACTTTTTGAGGATTTTTGTTGAGTTATTTCAATTCTCCAACTTTGTGACCCCCTTTGGGGTTGTTTTTTTTTTTTTGGCGAAGATATTAGAGTGGTTTGCCATTTCCTTCTCCAGCCCATTTTACAGATGAAGAACTAAGGCAAACAGGCTCATACAGCTAGTAAATGTCTGAGGTCAGATTTGAACTCATGAAGAGCAGTCTTCCTCATTTCAAGCCCAGTGTTCTATCCACAGTGCAACCTTGACTCCAGGGCCTGCACACTCTCCACTACACCACCTAGCTGCCCCTTTCTTTGAGGGTAGAGACTATTTAATTTTGTATTCCTAGATACTAGCACAATGCTTGATACATAGTAGGGACTTCATATAGACTTGATGAATTGAATTCAAAGGGATAGAAATAAAGGGAGAGAAGAAACCAGCTCTCTGACACTAAAAGCTTAATGGTTGTCCCCCAGAAGTCCCCAATGTTAGGTGAGGTTCATGGCAAGTAGTGAAAATAATTTGATTGACAGTGCCCTGCTACTGAACAGAGTCAGGACTATGGCTACAGAGGTGACACATGTTCCCATTAAATACCACTACCTCTCTCCCTATCCCTTGAGAATCGTCTCTTCAGTGGTATTCAGTCAATCATAACATCTCATTCGTTATTTGTTTAAGATCCAGAGAGTTGGTGAATGGGGTGGTTAGTTGCACCAGGAAATCCCTTCCTGAAGTATGTATGTATGTATGTATGTATGTATGTATGTATGTATGTATGTATAATATATGTATGTATGTATATATGTATATGTACATATACATATATACATGTGTGTGTATTTGTATACACACACATATATATGCATACATATTGATACATACGTGTATGTGTATAAAATAGAAAATTAGATGGCACAGTGGATAGAGCACTGATTTTGGAGCCAGGAAAGACTGAGTTCAAATTCTTGCCCAGGTACTCATTAGCTATGTGAGCTTGAACAAATTGTTCATTCTCAGCCCCAGTTTTCTTATTTATAGAATGGGAATAATAGCAGCATCTACCTCACATGGTTGTTGTGAAGCCCAAATGAGATAATATATCTACAGTTATTTGCAATCTTAAAGTTCTATATAAACATTATTATTAGAGGTTATTTTTTATGTATCAGTCCCTCTTCCTGCCCACACCCCCAGCCTTACTGATGTTCTACCTCAATGCCAGTCTAATTTTACACATGTGTAGTTACACATGTGTAGTACAGACAGTTACACTGTCTGCATTCTTTTTTCTCTGCAATTTGACCTCAGAAGTTCATAGTATCATACACTTAGCTCTGGAAGGGACCTCAAAAGCCATTGTTGCTCATGAGAACAAACCCCAAAAATCTGAAATAGTTTTAGAAAGAAATTTATTAGGTCTATTGGTAGAAGAGAGCTAGATTCCCACACATGAACCACACCTACACAGTGATTTTGCTGAGAGGGCAACTTGAAAGTGAGGTAGATTGAGATAGATATGATCATGTAAACATTCGATAAATTTTGGGTGAAGCTCAAACACCAGGGAACCCAAAACACAAGCTTGAGGACACCCAAAATAAATACTGGGTGTGGAGACTTCAAAACAAGGATGCTTTTGGGTGGATCCAGAACCTGGGGGGACCCAAAATACCTTCTAGCCATATCCATCATTCTGAGTTACTGGGGTGAAGATGACATTCTGGGCACAGATAACCTTCGATCACATAGGATTAGATTTAAACAGCATAATATTTTTTCCAAACAGTATGATAAATCATTTTTCCTACACCATCCAGTCTAATCTCTTTATTTACAGAGGAAGGAGACTATAACCCCAGGGGGATAAATAACTTGCCCAAATTCTCATGAGTAGTAAGTACCAGAGGCAGTATTTGAACCCATGTTCTCTGACTCCAAAGCCAGGGCTTTCTCTACTGTGTAGAACTAATACTTGCCCTGAATTTGCATCAAGTGCAGAAGGTTTTATTTTAATCTGCTTGGATCTATGGAAGTTTGGAGGAAGAGATTGACTGAGAAAATGCCCAAAGTTTTGAGCTTATTGAGAAAATGCCCAAAAGTTTTGAGCCTATAGATTTTCTCAGTTAAAAAAAATATAGCCAAAACCCTTCACAAGATGAATAGCAGTTTGAAGGGAGTAAAGTTTATTCATTCTTTGCTCCACCTTGTTCTTGAAGACAGATTCTCCTTTGATAGAGGACTGCATTTCTTCTCCACTTAAGAATCAATATTGGCTTTGCTGCTGCAGTGCAAAAAATGCCATTTATTTCATTTTCCAATAATATAGCTGCTGGGGGCTGAACATTAGTGTTTCTCTAGACTGCTCAATATCCCTCAGCCCCAAACCCTTATTCTTCTCAGGGAAAATATCTATGGCTGAGTAAAGTAATTCTCTAAGCTACAATGGGTCGGTCCCCTGGGTGTAACACAAATCCAGACGCATTCAGATGGATTTGAAATTGACTTCTGACCTCATTATCAATCATTTCAGTGGTGTTACGGTATCTGGAGTTAGGAGCTGAAGTTTTCATTCATGTCCCAGTTTCAAACGGGTTCGCAGTTTTCTTGAATCCTTGATTGTTACATTGTTAAGTCGTTTTTCAGTCATGTCCAAGTCTTTATGATTCCATTTGGGATATTCTTGGCAGAAATACTGGAGTGGTTTGCCATTTCCTTCTCCAGCTCATTTTACAGATGAAGAAACTGAGGCAAACAAGGTTAAGTGACTTGATCAGGGTCACATAGCTAGTAAGTGTCTGAGGTCAGATTTGAACTCTTCCTGACTTCAGGCTTGGCTCTCTAATCCAATGCATTGCCTAGCTGCCCCTGGGTCCTTGAGAGGTCACTGTTATCTGTCTCAGGCTGGAGATCAATTACTTGGGGCCAGGAATCAGGTCTGTATAACTCTTCACTGTAGGTCCAGTTCCAAAGAGATACTTCACCAGTGCCAAAGCATGGGATGAAATATAAGTTTGGGCTCTATGATGAGGTTCTGATGGAGAGGTAGACCTGAAGAGGGGACTAGAGTAGGAATCTCTGGGAAGTCTAAGGAAGGGGGACACCTGAAGGACTTGGGGGGCATCTTATCATACCAGGAAGTATCTTGAAATAATAATAGCTGACATGCATATAATGCTTTATGCACTGCAAAGAGCTTCATAATACATGTTATCTTATTTGGCCTTCACAACAACTCTTGTCAGAAAGATTCTATTTTTCCCAGTTTATGGATAAGTAAGTCAAGGCCTAGAAGCATTACAATGATTATCATGTGGTCACAGAGTTGATAATCCCCAGAAGGGGGATACAAACTCAAGTTTCTCCTGGCTACAAGTCCAGCACTTACTCCATATGCCACGCCAGCTCTCTATAGCAGAATGCTTTTGCCTACTTCACAATCCTGTCTCAGGCCAGCACTGCCTCTGCCAGCCGCCATATCTCCTTATTGTTTTTATTCAGTCATTTCAGTTGTGTTTGACTCTACATGACCCGATTTGGGGTTTTCTTGGCAAAGACACTGGAATGGTTTGCCATTTCCTTCTCCAGCTCATTTTACAGATGAGGAAACTGAGGCAAATAGGATTAAGTAACTTGCCTAGGGTTACACATCTAGGAAGTGTCTGAGGCCAGATTTGAACTCATGAAGATGTCTTCCTGACTTCAGGCCTGGCACACTATCCACTGTGCCACCTGTCTTCTACTCAGAGTATATTTATGTACCCCAAAACTCGATGCCACCAGACCTAGCATTCAGGGACCCTTTTTACCTTGTCATTGGTACAGAAGCTTTCTCAGAAGATGGAGAAAAATCCTCTCTCTACCTAGGTTTTTTTTTTCCCATCTGACCAACACACTTATTCTAGGACTCTTTCAAAGTCATGAGTTCTCCCAGGCTCTGCTAATCAGCCCAGAAGTATCCTGAAAGCTTTGTTACGTCTTCCTAAGATAGGTGCATTCTCCTTGTGCATTGATTGATTGTCCCAGAGTATCAGGTAGGGACCCAAGTGACCTTGGCCAGCCCTTAACAGAGTTCAGTGAAACTCAAGCAGGGGCAGTACTAAAGTGCTTGCTGGCTCTATGTCTCAGGGGCTTGGGCTTGGCCTTGGTTCCCAGCCCAGGCTCATTGCCAGCTTTGTGTTCTTCACCTTGTTAAGACCTCTGCTGGAAGCAGTGTTACTTCTTACAGGGGACTGGGCTGATGTGAGAAGCCAGTGGTGCCAAACAGTCTGCTTTTTGCAAAAAAAAAAAAGGGTCAAGTTTGAAACAATGAGGTGGTGTGTGTGTGTGTGTGTGTGTGAATGAGGAGCCCTAGATAACAGAACAAGGGAAAGGGGAATAAATACAGCGATTAAATTTTTAACAGAAGATGTAAAGAGAACACTGTTCTCTGTTCACTTGACAGATATAAAAATCCAAGAACCCAAATGCAAAAGAAATTCATGATGATACCATCTCGTTTGCTTAGGAACATAGATTTAGAGCTAGAAGTGCCACCTAGCTCAGCTCTATCATTCTACAGATGAGGAAACAGACACAGAAATAAGTGACTCACCCAAGGTCACACAGGCAGTACTTAGGGGATCTTGGATTCTTTTAATTGCACCACAACTCTTCACAGAATAATTTCAAGTTTAATTCTGAATACTTAGCAGTGCCTCCCCCCGCCCTTTTTATTTCCAGGAAAACTGAGACATAAAATTTCAGTGACTTGCCCAAAGCAAGCTTGCTTTAGAGCTGGCAAACTCCTTAACTTTTTTTTTAAACTAGGTGTGAGGACATGTGGCCTTGAGGCCACATGTATGGCTCTTTGACTGAATCCAAACTTCACAGAATGAATGTCAAAGGGCTGCACTTGAGGACCTAGAGGGCCATATGTGGCCTGGAGGCCACATGTTTCCCATCCCTGGTTTAAACTAACAAAAAGCAAACAAAAAACCATCCACCCTTGCTTAAGAAACTGATTCTGGTGTTGCCGCAGACAAACTGAGTCCTGGGAAAGACTTTAGCTTAGAAAGGCCAAGGTGTCCCACTGCATCCTGGGCCATTGCCTGTCTTGATCTATATCTTGCCACTAGACCCAGATGACTCCAGAGCAGAGAGTGAGGCTGATGACTGCACAGCCCTCCCTCACTTAAATCTAATTCACATGCAAGTTCCAACATCACCCTCCTGATGTCACTGATCCTGTTCAAGAAAAAAGGAGGAGACACA
>NW_027555293.1:0-5749 GCF_003287225.1 Phascolarctos cinereus
TTAAGCAGTTTCTAAATATTATCACATTTGATCTTCACAATAAGTCTGGGAGGTAGGTGCTATCATTATCCCCATGTTACAGTTGAGAAACTGAGGCAACAAAAGTTAAGTTACTTGCCCACAGTCACACAGCTAGTTAATGTCTAAGGTAAAATTTTGACTCAAGCCTTCTTGACTCTTGGTCCAGTGCTCTAAAGTGAGACAGTTCTCATTTTAAGTAAATTTGCATTATGCAACTTTGACTTTACTTAAGAATTCTGAAAGAAATCTGCATTCCTAAAAAACCCCAATGTTAACATTACGTACAGCACTTGCGCTCTCTTTCCACTCTTTAGCCTCCCATCTCACCCCACCAAAAACCAAAACAAAAAACCCTCCAAATGAAAGCAAAAGAAAGACATGGAGACACCCCCACCCCTACCACTATTATGGGATGGAGGGAGGTTGGTTTGAGACTTCCTGTTGGACCTTTACCCTGCTCAGCATACCCTTCCTTCCACCCACCCCCTGTGTGTCACCCCACCTTTCCTGTTCTTCCTTTGCATTCTGGTCAGACCCCCAATTATCTCCCCTTAGGCCTCCTGTTCTTCCTCCTGCTCCTGCTTCCCTGTCTCTGGACCCCACATGTCCTCAACCATGTGCCAGTCCCCTTCCTCCACAGGTGTAGGGTCCCTCCTTTCCTCCTCTCTCTCATGACTAGAGAACGGTCTACTTAGGTAAAGCCAGAATTGGCCATAAATGGAAACTTTGTATTATTATTTAGTATTTGTATAGTTCCAGGAAATGTGTGGAGTGGCACAATAATATTAACTGGGCAATGGCTTCATATACATGAAGTGGTCTATAAACAAGGGAGAAAAACCACAATAGGTGAAAAAAACAAAACACAACAAAGATGGATTCAAAAAGATATCAGGGTCACCCAACCTAAAGCATCATAGCAATAGAAATATATTCATTTCAGGGATTCCAATAGGCTGTCTCCGAGGCAGTGATCACATTCACATTTTCCTGAGGGCCACATGTAAGTAAAACAAATGTTTAGGGTAGCCACAAATGTACAGCAAATGACTTGCACCTAATTTATGTGTACTCTGCATGCATGGTCTGCTCTCAGGCAGTTTTCATTTCCAGTTTATCAGGGCACCTCTGATGTGCTGCTATTCATTATTGTTCTGTTTTCTTTTTTTTTATTATCTATTCATGATCACACATATATTCTCTACATATAAGCATAAGCTGTAGAAAGAGGTGAGACACAAATATTGGGGAAGAGAGCACATGGGCTAAAGACAACTGATCTCAGGTTAAATGCGATGATCAATCTTGGCTATGAGGACAAATGGAGAAATGTATTTCCCTTTACTTGAAAAAGAAAGTGTTTTGTGGTCGATGGGTACAGAAAGTTGCATCTGCTGCCAAAACTCATTGTGTCTGTTGTTTTTGTTTAAATGTTATTTTTATATTATAAGGGAGGGCTCTGTGTTAGTTGTGGGAATGGAGCATATCAGGAAATGATTGTGTTGTAAAAAACAAAAGGCATCAGTAAAACTTTAAAATAACAATAACAAAAAAGAATATGTGTGGTGAGAAAGAGGTATAGATGTGTCTGACTGTACGTGATAGTTATTCATCCACTCATTCATTCACAAACATTTATTAATTGCCTTCTATGTACTTGCCCAGGTCACACAACTAATAAGTTCTGAAGCTGAAATTTGAACCAGGTCTTCCGATTCCAGGAGTGTTACTATTCACTGTGCCACCTAGCTGCCTCAGGGTAAATGATCTGGGCCTTGATTCTAGGTGCTAAGATGTAGGCAACTTATTATACCCCCATTTGTCCCTCCCTGAAAAAGTAGGACATGAGGCATATTCTAACAAAGCTAATACAAGAGAACAAAAAAAAATCAGCAAACACTCTTAGAAGTCAGAATACTAGTAGCAGTGCCAGTGGGGACAGCTTACTGGAAAGTCACAGTGCCCCAAGTGGTCAGCAGAAGGTGTCCTCCAGGGGACAGTTTACCAGGAACAGAATACAGGCTCTTAGAACAAGAAGGCCTTGCAGGTATCTCTACTCTGAAACATTTGAAGGTTTATTATCTAGAAATTAAAATCAGGGTCTACAATCCCTTTGCTTATAATTTATCTCTGGCCTAAGATGATATCTCCTTTACATTCATTCTGTTACTCATTCTGTATTTTCTGTACCTGTTGTTAGCCACCTCTCCCTTAAAAAGGACATTGCGTTCATGCTATATAATTGTGACTGAGGCACCTAGTCAGTCCGTAGGGCTCAGCACTTGGGAGAACACTAGCATCCACTACAGCAGTGTCCTCAAGTGTAGGCCTGCATAACCTGCAGCCCTCAGCCCACGGCCATTGTACGGCCTGTGAGCACGCCAAAGGATTTCGGGGGCCTGCAAAAAATGTAGAGGATATTTTCTGTACATTTTCATGGGCCACCTGAAATCCTTTGGCGGGCCACAGGTTATGCAGGCCTACTCAAGTGGTTTACAATATAGTAGAAATAATTTTTTTTTCAGCTAAGAGGCAAGGTTTATTAAAGATCCACCATAGTAGCCAGACTGTTAAGGAATCTAAGATTAGTAGAAATGATTTTGAAAGATTATAAACCTTCGTGTGTGTGTGTGGTATGTGTGTATGTGTTTAAAAATATATATATTTTAAATGGTCTGAGATAACTACTTAAAAGAAACTGGTAGGAATGATAATAAAACAAAGAACCAGATTTTAAAAGATGTTAGCACTGGAAAGGACCTAAGAGATGGTCCAATGCCCCTATTTTACAGATGGGGAAACTGAGGCACCAGGAGGAGAAGTGATGTAACCAAAGCTATAGTAGTGGTAGAGTCCTCAATAGAAACCAAAAGTCCTGACTTTTAATCCAGAGATCCTTCTACCACACTACTTCTGGGTCATGTTTTCCCCTTCATCTTGCACACTGATGAAAGCACAGTAGGCACTCAGTAAAGAGTTGGGGACTAAAATCTCTCAGTGTCAGACTTTTGTGTGCTGGCCTTTCTCAAAGCCAGGCATTCCTTTAATGCTTTGTTATTTCATCAATGGGGTTCCTCCTTTCCTGATGATGCAGAACGCAGTCCCTCCATGTACATTTTTTCTTTTTCTTTCTTTTCTTTTCTTTTCTTTTCTTTTTTTTTTTTACAACTAAGGCTGACAGCCTTAGTAAATTGTTTAATGAGTTGCTATGGTAAGGTGACAATCCCCACACTTACTGACTAGTCTTTGATTACAACACAATCTGTCACTGAAGGCATATTTAAAACTTTTCAGCTTGATAGATTCTGCCAAAGGTTGTGCTCTACTCGCTGGCCTATTCTTCCAGAACCCAGGGTCACTCTCCAGACTGAGGTATTCGAGGACTTCTGTGGAATAAAGCAAAGCCATCTCTAACGTCTGGCTGTATGCTGTTGCTACTGACTTGCGGTAGTACCCCAGTTGTAGTTAGGGGTATCATGAGGCTGAATGAGATAAATAGATGTAAAGCACTGCAAACCTTAAAGAGCAATATAAATGCAGTTATCACTTATTATTTTTAGCCTATAGTCACCAGGTCTTCAGTCTGGTGATTACTTCATTTCATTAGCCTTCTCCTACACTCTTGCTGAGTTCAGACAATGCTTATAGTACAATATAGAACTGTGCTGCTAAATGTTTAATAAGAACAGGTGGGTGGCTCAGTGGATAGAGCACTGGCCTGGAGTCAGGAAGATCTGAGTTCAAATCTGGCCTCAGATATTTATTAGCTATGTTATCCTGGCAAGTCACTTAATTCCATTGCCTCCCTAGAATTCCAGCGTAGCCCCCTAAACAAACAAAAAACTTGACAACCAGTTGGGGGAAAATATACGAACATACATTTTAAAGTTTAATCTGCATTATTAACATTTTCTTAACTCTAGACAATCAACAAACAATAAATCCAGCTCTGATTTGTAAAGATGTTTCAGAGGTTTAAAGCTCACATTGAAAATTTGGGAATTGACTTTTGTAGGCTGGTTAGAGCTGGTACCAGCACACCCCAGTATGGGGAAACTGTTTAACATTTAGAGTCATGAAAAATGTAGCAGCTCACATATATAGTTGCAATAGACATCTAGAGAAGTATTTGTTCAAGGACTTGGAGTGGGGTGGGAGTGCCTGGGAATTTGAATGCATAGTATAGAAGATGTGGTTGACATTTAAATAATAATAGATGATATTAGTGCTTTTGTTATGTTAATTTATTTGGGCCTCAACAATCCTGTGAAGTGGATACTACAGGTGTTATTAACCCCCTTTTATACTCCTCAACTTCTTGACCTCACTTCACTCATTGAAATAAAATTGTTGTATTCAAAGTTACCAGTGACCTAATAATTAACTAATCTGGTGGTCTTTTCTTAATCCTCAGTATTCTTGACCTTTCTGTAGCATTCAATACTGTCAAGCATCCTTTCCTCTTGGATATTCTGTCTTCTCTATTTTTTTTTAAACAAATAATCAGGGTTAAGTGACTGGCCCAGGGTTACACAGCTAGTAAGTATCTGAGCTGGATTTGAACTCATTTCCTCCTGACTTTAGGGCCCAGGCTCTATCCACTGTACCACCCTCTTCTTTCTTTTTTTGAAACTCTTGGTTTTTCTCCTTTCCATCTGATCTCTTCAGTACTTTCCTATCTCATCATTTATATCATGCCCTTAATTATGAGTATACTCTAAAATATAAACCAAAATCACTGGGCTCTCACTGATTGGCTAACAATAGGTCCCAGGCAACCCCACTTGGTCATTGTTTGGGCCCTAATTGACTGAGAGTGAATAAAATAGCAATTGTTTCTGTTTCACAGAAACTCTGGTCTTCCTTTCCCAGACTGATTTTTCCCCCTAGGTAAAAGAGGCCATTCTCTGCCTCATTTCTCACCTAGCCTTAAGCACTGAATGGTGGTTGCCTCAGTCAAACTGGGACATGCTAATGACCTTGGCTTAAAAAGGCTGGTATCCCACTGCATCCAGGGCTATCTCGAGTCATCTGATATAATATCTTGCCACTGGACCCAGATGGCTCTGGAGGAGAGAGTGAGGCTAGTGACTTTGCGCAGCCCTCCTTCACTTAAATCCAATTCATTTGCATATCATGGCATCACTTCTCCAATGTCATGGTCCTCTTTAAGAACAAAGGACAAACAACAACAACATTCTCAGTGTTTGGCACTTTGTAAGCACTTAATAATAAATATTGACTTATGATTTGATAAGTGTTTGTTGAAGAAAAACCGAGGCTTGAGAAGTTAAATGACTTGTCCATGGCACACAGCTAGTAAGTGTCAGATATAGGATTCAAATTCAGATCTTTCTGACCTCAAGTCTAACACTTTGTTCACTACCCAGTGTAATTTAGGCTACCATTCAAGTCAGGATTAAATCTTTGCCAAATGACAGTATTTTTATTATCTTCTCATTACAAATGAATAGGACTACCTTGAATGGTACTTGGACATATGCTGAGGGACCTAGGTAGTAATCATGCTTTTTGTGGAGTGGATATAACCTGAGTTCCTGGAAAAATCTGCTTGGTAATGGCCCAACATATTGGAGGTTTTCCCCCTTTACATTCTGGAGGTCCTCACACTTTGCCAACATCCATTTCCTACAATGAAAGTTTTTCTTATTTGTAGGTTATAATGCTATTAAAGGCAATTTTAAAGCAATCAATGACAAAGTTTACT
>NW_027555294.1:0-5725 GCF_003287225.1 Phascolarctos cinereus
AAGTTCACTGAAGAATTCCTTTAAAAAGCAGAATTGTAAAAAAGGGTACAAATGCTCACTGAAGAAAATTATTCCTTAAAATTAGAATTGGACAAGTGGGAGCTAATGATTCCATGAGACTTCAAGAAACAACAAAACAAAGTCAAAAGAATGAAAAAAATAGAAGAAAATGTGAAATATCCGAAAAACAACTGACCTGGGAAATGGACTGAGGAGAGATAATTTAAGAATTATTGGACTAACTGAAAAACATGATCAAAAAGATTTTTAGATATCATCTTTCAAGAAATTAAAAAGGAAATTTTCCCTGATCTCTTAGATCCAGAAGGTAAAATAGAAATGAAAGAATCCATCGATTGCCCCTGAAAGAGATTCCAAAGTAAAAATTCCTAGCCAAATTCTAGAGCTTTCAGGTCAAGGATAAAGTATTGCAAGCAATCAGAAAGAAACAATTCAAATATCATGGAGCCACAATGAGAATAACACAAGATTTAATAGCTTATACAATAAAGGAGCAGAGGGGTTGGAATATGATATTCTGGAGGATAAAGGAGCTAGGATTACAACCAAGAACAACCTATGGAACAAAATTGAGTATGATCCTTTAGGAGGAAAAAAATAAAATGATGTATAATAATAATAGTATAATATGAAAAAAATTTATAAAAATAAAAGAAATTTAATGAAATTAAGGATTTCAAGTATTCTTAATGGAAAGACCAGAGGTGAATTGAAAATTTGACGTAAAAACATAAGACTCAAGAGAGCATAAAAAGATAAACATGAAAATGTAATCTAAAGGGACTTAATAAGTTAAACTATTTACATTCCTATATGGGAAGATAATAAACATAACTCTTAAGAATGTTATCATTATTGGGGAAGTTAGAAGGAGTCTGCATAGACAGAGGGCATGGGTATGAGTCAATTATGTTGGAATGATTTCTGAAAAAAATGTAGGGGTGAAAAAGAGGGATGCGCTGAGAGAAGGGGGAAGGGAAAGGTAGAATGGGGCAAATTTTCTCACATAAAGCAGATGCACAAGGAAGAGCTTTTATAGGTGGGTGAGCAATACTTGAAACTTACTCATTAGAATTGGTTCAAAGAAAGGGGAATATATATATACTTAATTGGATGTGGAAATATGTATTACCCAATAGGAAGATAAGAGGGAAAGGGAATGAGAGATATTGGGGGGCAGGTGAGGGAGAGAGTGGATTGAGGGAGGCAGCAGTCTAAAGCAAGACAGTCTTTTGAGGAGGGACAGGATAAAAAGAGGGAGAAAAGGATAAACAGAGAAAAATGGGATGGAGGGAAATGCAGTTAGTGATTATAACTGTGAAAGTAAATGGGATGAGTTAACCCGTAGAATGGAAGCAGATAGCAAAATGAATTGGAAACCAGAATCCAACAATATGTCGTATACAAGAGACATACTTGGGACAGAAGGATATACACAGAGTTGAAATGAAGGGTGGAATAGAGTCTATTATGCTTCAGCTGAAGTGAAGAGAGCAGGGGTGGAAATCATGGTCTTAGACAAAACAAAAGCAAAACTAGACCTAATTAAAAGAGATAATCAGGGAAACTACATTATGGTAAAAGGTAGCTTAGACAATAAAGTAATATGAAAAAATTTTACAGCAAATTTCTCTGGTAAAGGCTTTATTTCTCAAATAAATAGGGAACAGAATCAAATTTATAAAAATAAGAGCCATGCCCAAAATGATAAATGGTCAAAGGATATGAACAGGCAATTTCCAGAAGAAGAAATCAAAGCTATCTATAAGCATATGAAAAAATGTTCTAAGTCACTATTGATTAGAGAAAAGCAAATTAAAACAACTCTGAGGTACCACCTCATACCTATCAGAAAGGACAAATGCTGGAAGGGATGAGGGAAAATAGATACATTAATGCACTGTTGGTGGAGTAGTGAACTGGTCCAACCACTCTGGAGAACAATCTGGAACTATACCCAAAGGGCTATAAAACTGTGCATACCCTTTGATCCAGCAATATCACTACTAGGTTTGTATCCCAAAGAGATCAAAAGAAAAGGGAAAGGACCTACTTGTACAAAAATTTATGGCAGCTCTTTTCGTGGTGGCAAAGAATTGGAAATTGAGAGCTCATCAACTGGGGAATGGCTGAACAAGTTGTGGCATCTGATTGTGATGTAGTACTGTTGTGCTATATGAAATGAAAAGGAGAGTGGTTTCAGGAAAAAAAAAAACATGGCAAGACCTATATGAAATCATGCAAAGTGAAGTGAGAAAAATCAGGAAATCATTGTGTAATGGCAATGTTGTAATGATAATCAACTGTGAAAACTTGGTCATTGTGATCAGCACAATGATCCAAGAAAATTCCAAAGTACTCATGATGAAAAAATGCTATCCATCTCCAGAGAGAAAATTGATGAACTGAGTCCAAATCGAAGTATAATTTTCTCACTTTTTTTGGTGGTATTGGTAATACGGAAATGTATTTTGCATGATTTCACATGTACAAGTGGTATCATGTTGTTTGCCTTCTCAGTGGATGGGGGAATGATGGGAGGGAAGGAGAGAATGTGGAACTCAAAATTGAAAATAAAAAGTTAAAAATAAATAAAAAGGTGGGGGGAAGCAGGGGAAGCAGAATTCAATCTATCTATCTATCTCTAATGGTAAGGGCATTGTTCGAAAACAAGTCACTTAGTGAGCCAGCCATATTCCTTGTCTATGTTTACACTAAAGAAATTGTCTGGGATTCATTTGTTTTGAGATTTCCCAACATTCCTCGAGCTACTTGAGGGGTGAAAATGGATCTGCCAGAGATTATTTTCCTCCACAGTCTGCTGGGTTCATCACCAGGGAAGGTGAGACAGTTAAGTGGTACAGAAGCAGCTAGATAATGTAGTGACTAGAGCTCCAGCCTGGAGTCAGGAAGACCTGAGTTCAAATTTACCCTCAGACACTTACAACTTGTATGACCTTGAACAAGTCACTTAACCTCTTTTGGTCTCAGTTTCCTGAACTATAAGATGGTGTTTATAATAGCGCCCACCTGTTACGGCTTTTGTAAAGATCAAATGCGATCATATTTTGAAAGTGCTTAGTACAGTGCCTAGCACATAGTAAACTCTTATAAATGCTTTTTCCCCCCTTTCTTTCCTTCCTTCTTCCTTCTTTCTTTCCTCCTTCCCCTCCTTCCTTCCTTCCTTCCTTCCTTCTTTCCTTCCTTTTTTCCTTTCTTCCTGGCTCCCCACCCATGTGCTTGCCTGCTTCCCCTGTCACTAGCCAGTTTTACTATCCTGGCAGTAAGTCTGTCCTACGTTTGAGCTAACGAAGGAAATAACAGATTTCTTAGGATGAGTGTTCAGAAAGTTCTTCTTTCATAAGGAGGTATCTCTCCTCTTAAAAATAACCCTCAATTAGGGACAGCTAGGTGGCACAGTGAATAGAGCACCGGCCTTGAAGCCACGAGCACCAGAATTCAAATCTGTCCTCAGACCAAACACTTGACACTTACTAGCTGTGTGATCCTGGGCAAGTCACTTAACCCCCATTGCCTGAAAAAAAAAATAACCCTCAATTAATAAAACAAGTACTATATCCATAATCCACCTCTGAACTACCTCGAGTAAATGATGGTGATAATGACAAAGATTATGTTATTACTACCCAGATATAGTAACATTCACATCCCACTTTTAAAGTTTACAAAGAAATTTGCATATATTATCTCATTTGAGCTTCACAACAGCCCTCTGGGGGAGATCCTACAGACTCCCTTTATTAACTCCTTTGCAGAAAAGGCTTATAAAAATTAAGTTCCTTGCCCATGGTTACACAGTTATTAAGAATTGGATATAGGTTTTAAACTGATGTGTTCCTGATTCCAACAACAATATTCTATCCCAAGAAACCAAGGCAGAAAAACAGTACCTTTCAGATCCTTCATACAGGCAAGATGGCACTGAGCAGTGAAGAGTATAATTTTTTCAACCACCCAATGCTGCAGTGACCAGGAAGCTTCCTTACACAATAATAAAGATGCTGGATCAGGGTTTGGGTGTGCATAAATGACACCAGTACCTCTCCATACCCTCACCAGTTAAAGTGCATCTCCTAGCTCCAAGATGCCTTCTGACTCATCTATCAAGCCCATCGATGTCAGATGTACAGTTCATTACTGCCAAATATTGGTATCATCTTCCAAACCAAGCTTATGGTCTTTTAAGCATATCATCAAGGCAACAAAAAAAGTTTTATTCTTAGGCCCCAGACCAAAGACTGATATAGATTGATTCACCTGCATTTTTAGATATTACATATGTCAAATGGGAAAGGTATCTTTTAACCCTACACAAGGGTTCTGACCCTTTTTTTGTGTCATGGACCTCTTTGACAATCTGGCCAAACCTATGGATTCCTCAGAATAATGTATTTAAATGAATAGAGTTGTTTATTATATAAATTGTGATCCAGGTTCTTCTCACTTAATTCTGCAACAATTCAAATAAGAATTTCCAAGAATACAATTTGGAGCAGCAGCGACAAGCCCAGTGTGAGATCCTGTCTCCAGACGAGCTGCCGAAAAGTGACCCCAGGCTACCCAACTGAAAGGAAAGATGCAGAGCAGGTGGGCCGCTGCTCTTCTGGGCAACACCTAGGCTCCACGGTGTTGGTGGCAAAGGCCTTGCCTGCTGGGAGCACCCTTTTCCTTCCCTGGGTATGTGTTTCCTACTCTCACCTCCTCTTTCTCCCCCACCCTCATCCCACCCTCCCTTCCTCTTCTCTCTCATCTCTCTCTCTCTTCCCCCATTCACTCTGTGTATGTGTCTCTCTCTGCACGTACACACACACACACACACACACACACACACACACACACCCCACCCCCACCTTCACCACCCCGCTGTCCTTCACTCTCTTTCTCTCTCTCTCTCTCTCTCTCTCTCTCTCTCTCTCTCTCTCTCTCTCTCTCTCTCTCTCTCTCCCTCTCTCTCTCTCTCTCTCTCTCTCTCTCTCTCTCTCTCACACACACATTCACATACGCAACACATAGCCACAGCAGCAAAACATACCTCTGCCCGGCCCCTAGGTTTGACACGGCTGAGAACGTGGTGATCGTGGCATCTCAGAAGTGCCCACCGGTGGTCGAGAGCTCCAGCTGCCGTCTGTGTCCATGCTGACATAAAAAACGTCCACACAGAAGTTCTTCTTGCAGGCGCTGCAGGTCATCATCCAGCTCTGAGATGACACACGCAGAGCTAACAAGAAGGCCAAGCAGACAGGCAGGCTAGGGAGGCCACCTAGCCAGGGGCCCAACTTGTCCAGGTCTGGAGTTGGGGCACAGGATGCCAGCCAGTGGTTGATCTCTATCCCCATTTCCTCATCCAAGGGACTGTCGGGGAGTGAAGGGAGGACTCACTCTGTCTGGCTTCACTCAGTGCCCTGTGGCTGTGCCCTTGGAACACCCTTGGACACCAGCCGCTGTGGCTTCCCTGGGGTTGCTTCTGACCTCTTTCTGGAGCCTGAAGGGCCTTCCCTCTGCTCCCCATTCCCAGGTACCTCCAGCCTGGGCTCGGCTAGCAGCATCCAGGCAGCTGTTCGGCAGCTGGAGGCTGAGGCTGATGCCATTATACAAATGGTACGTGAGGGCACAGGGTGAGGAGACAGCAGCAAGCAGCAAGGGCTAGCATGATGCCTGGGGCCTCTCATTTGTTCATTTTCTT
>NW_027555295.1:0-5661 GCF_003287225.1 Phascolarctos cinereus
GTTTGAAAGAGAAAAGTGGAAGATAACTCCAACCTAGTATGAGCAATCGGTCGGGCAGAACACTAGTATAGAAAACCCGCGTTGTACGAATGAGATTTTCTCAGCACTTGCTAACATTCTTCGATTCTTTGTTTTCAGTTTGTAGAGACAGGAAGCTTAACGCAGCACATCCAACAGCTAAAAGATATCTCTTGTTTGAAAGAGAAAAGTGGAAGGATAACTCCAACGTTCTCTAAGCAATTCGATCAGGGCAGAACACTAGTATAGAACCCGCGTTGTACGATGAGATTTTCTCAGCACTTGCTAACATTCTTCGGATTCTTTCTGTTGCAGTTTGTAAAGACAGGGAAAGCTTAACGCAGGACATCCAACAGCTAAAATATCTCTTGTTTGAAAGAGAAAAGTGGAAGATAACTCCAAGTATAGCAATTCGGTGGGCAGAACACTAGTATAGAAAACCCGCGTTGTACGAATGAGATTTTCTCAGCACTTGCTAACATTCTTCGGATTCTTCTGTTGCAGTTTGTAAAGACAGGGAAGCTTAACGCAGGACATCCAACAGCTAAAAATATCTCTTGTTTGAAAGAGAAAAGTGGAAGATAACTCCAACCTAGTAAGCAATTCGGTCGGGCAGAACACTAGTATAGAAAACCCGCGTTGTACGAATGAGATTTTCTCAGCACTTGCTAACATTCTTCGGATTCTTCTGTTGCAGTTTGTAAAGACAGGGAAGCTTAACGCAGGACATCCAACAGCTAAAAGATATCTCTCTTTTGAAAGAGAAAAGTGGAAGGATAACTCCAACGTTCTACAATTCGACAGGGCAGAACACTAGTATAGAAAACCCGCGTTGTACGAATGAGATTTTCTCAGCACTTGCTAACATTCTTCGGATTCTTTGTTGCAGTTTGTAGAGACAGGGAAGCTTAACGCAGGACATCCAACAGCTAAAAGATATCTCTTGTTTGAAAGAGAAAAGTGGAAGGATAACTCCAACGTTCTCTAAGCAATTCGACGGGCAGAACACTAGTATAGAAAACCCGCGTTGTACGAATGAGATTTTCTCAGCACTTGCTAACATTCTTGGATTCTTGTCTTGTTGCAGTTTGTAAAGACAGGGAAGCTTAACGCAGCACATCCAACAGCTAAAAGATATCTCTTGTTTGAAAGAGAAAAGTGGAAGGATAACTCCAACGTTCTCTAAGCAATTCGGTCAGGGCAACACTAGTATACAGAACCCGCGTTGTACGAATGAGATTTTCTCAGCACTTGCTAACATTCTTCGGATTCTGTGTTGCAGTTTGTAAGAGAGGGAAACTTAACGCAGGACAATCCAACAGCTAAAGATATCTCTCTGTTTGAAAGAGAAAAGTGGAAGATAACTCCAACCTAGTATAGCATTCGGTCGGGCAGAACACTAGTATAGAAAACCCGCGTTGTACGAATGAGATTTTCTCAGCACTTGCTAACATTCTTCGATTCTTTGTTTCAGTTTGTAGAGACAGGGAAACTTAACGCAGCATCCAACAGCTAAAAGATATCTCTTGTTTGAAAGAGAAAAGTGGAAGGATAACTCCAACGTTCTCTAAGCAATTCGATCAGGGCAGAACACTAGTATACAGAACCCGCGTTGTACGATGAGATTTTCTCAGCACTTGCTAACATTCTTCGATTCTTTCTGTTGCAGTTTGTAAAGAGAGGAAAGCTTAACGCAGGACATCCAACAGCTAAAAGATATCTCTTTGTTTGAAAGAGAAAAGTGGAAGATAACTCCAACCTAGAGCATTCGGTCGGGCAGAACACTAGTATAAAACCCGCGTTGTACGAATGAGATTTTCTCAGCACTTGCTAACATTCTTGATTCTTCTGTGCAGTTTGTAAAGACAGGGAAGCTTAACGCAGGACATCCAACAGCTAAAAATATCTCTTGTTTGAAAGAGAAAAGTGGAAGGATAACTCCAACCTAGTAAGCAATTCGGTCAGGGCAGAACAGTATAGAAAACCCGCGTTGTACGAATGAGATTTTCTCAGCACTTGCTAACATTCTTCGGATTCTTTGTGCAGTTTGTAGAGACAGGGAAACTTAACGCAGCACATCCAACAAAAGATATCTCTTGTTTGAAAGAGAAAAGTGGAAGGATAACTCCAACGTTCTAAGCAATTCGGTCAGGGAGAACACTAGTATAGAACCCGCGTTGTACGAATGAGATTTTCTCAGCACTTGCTAACATTCTTCGGATTCTTCTTTGCAGTTTGTAAGACAGGCTTAGCAGAACAACCACAACTAAAAGATATCTCTTTGTTTGAAAGAGAAAAGTGGAAGATAACTCCAACCTAGAATAAGCAGTTCGGTCAGGGCAGAACACTAGTATAGAAAACCCGCGTTGTACGAATGAGATTTTCTCAGCACTTGCTAACATTCTTCGGATTCTTCTGTTGCAGTTTGTAAAGACAGGGAAGCTTAACGCAGGACATCCAACAGCTAAAAGATATCTCTCTTTTTGAAAGAGAAAAGTGGAAGATAACTCCAACGTTCTAAGCAATTCGACAGGGCAGAACACTAGTATAGAAAACCCGCGTTGTACGAATGAGATTTTCTCAGCACTTGCTAACATTCTTCGGATTCTTTCTGTTGCAGTTTGTAAAGAAAGGGAAGCTTAACGCAGGACATGCAACAGCTGAATAAATATCTCTGTGTTTGAAAGAGAAAAGTGGAAGATAACTCCAACTAGTATGCATCTCGGTCGGGCAGAACACTAGTATAGAAAACCCGCGTTGTACGAATGAGATTTTCTCAGCACTTGCTAACATTCTTCGATTCTTTGTTTCAGTTTGTAGAGACAGGGAAACTTACGCACAACCAACAGCTAAAAGATATCTCTGTTTGAAAGAGAAAAGTGGAAGGATAACTCCAACGTTCTCTAAGCAATTCGATCAGGGCAGAACACTAGTATAGAAAACCCGCGTTGTACGAATGAGATTTTCTCAGCACTTGCTAACACTTCGATTCTTGTCTTTGCAGTTTGTAAAGAGAGGGAAGCTTAACAGCACATCCAACAGCTAAAAGATATCTCTTGTTTGAAAGAGAAAAGTGGAAGGATAACTCCAACGTTCTTAAGCAATTCGGTCAGGGCAACACTAGTATACAGAACCCGCGTTGTACGATGAGATTTTCTCAGCACTTGCTAACATTCCTTCGGATTCTTTGTTGCAGTTTGTAAAGAGAGGAAGCTTAACGCAGGACATCCAACAGCTAAAGATATCTCTCTGTTTGAAAGAGAAAAGTGGAAGATAACTCCAACCTAGTATGAGCATTCGGTCGGGCAGAAAACTAGTATAGAAAACCCGCGTTGTACGAATGAGATTTTCTCAGCACTTGCTAACATTCTTCGGATTCTTTCTGAGTTTGTAGAGACAGGGAAGCTTAACGCAGGACAAACAACAGCTAAAAGATATCTCTTTGTTTGAAAGAGAAAAGTGGAAGGATAACTCCAACGTTCTCTAAGCAATTCGGTCAGGGCAGAACACTAGTATAGAACCCGCGTTGTACGAATTGAGATTTTCTCAGCACTTGCTAACATTCTTCGGATTCTTTCTGTTGCAGTTTGTAAAGACAGGGAAAGCTTAACGCAGGACATCCAACAGCTAAAATATCTCTTGTTTGAAAGAGAAAAGTGGAAGATAACTCCAACCTAGTAAGCAATTCGGTCGGGCAGAACACTAGTATAGAAAACCCGCGTTGTACGAATGAGATTTTCTCAGCACTTGCTAACATTCTTCGATTCTTTCTTTGCAGTTTGTAGAGACAGGGAAGCTTAACGCAGGACAACCAACAGCTAAAAGATATCTCCTTGTTTGAAAGAGAAAAGTGGAAGGATAACTCCAACGTTCTCTAAGCAATTCGATCAGGGCAGAACACTAGTATAGAAAACCCGCGTTGTACGAATGAGATTTTCTCAGCACTTGCTAACATTCTTCGGATTCTTTCCTGTTGCAGTTTGTAAAGACAGGGAAGCTTAACGCAGGACATCCAAGCTAAAATGTCTCTTTGTTTGAAAGAGAAAAGTGGAAGGATAACTCCAACTCTAAGCAACACGGTCGGCAGAACACTAGTATAGAAAACCCGCGTTGTACGATGAGATTTTCTCAGCACTTGCTAACATTCTTCGGATTCTTTCTGTTGCAGTTTGTAGAGACAGGGAAGCTTAACGCAGGACAACAACAGCTAAAAGTCTCTTTGTTTGAAAGAGAAAAGTGGAAGGATAACTCCAACCTACTCTAAGCAACTCGGACGGGCAGAACACTAGTATAGAAAACCCGCGTTGTACGAATGAGATTTTCTCAGCACTTGCTAACATTCTTCGAATTCTTTGTGTTGCAGTTTGTAGAGACAGGGAAACTTAACGCAGCACATCCAACAGCTAAAAGATATCTCTCTGTTTGAAAGAGAAAAGTGGAAGGATAACTCCAACGTTCTCTAAGCAATTCGATCAGGGCAGAACACTAGTATAGAAACCCGCGTTGTACGATGAGATTTTCTCAGCACTTGCTAACATTCTTCGGATTCTTTCTGTTGCAGTTTGTAAAGACAGAAGCTTAACGCAGGACATAACAGCTAAAATATATCTCTGTTTGAAAGAGAAAAGTGGAAGATAACTCCAACCTAGTATGAGCATTCGGTCGGGCACACTAGTATAGAAAACCCGCGTTGTACGAATGAGATTTTCTCAGCACTTGCTAACATTCTTCGGATTCTTTCTGTTGCAGTTTGTAAAGACAGGGAAGCTTAACGCAGGACATCCAACAGCTAAAAGATATCTCTGTTTGAAAGAGAAAAGTGGAAGGATAACTCCAACGTTCTCTAAGCAATTCGATCAGGGCAGAACACTAGTATAGAAAACCCGCGTTGTACGAATGAGATTTTCTCAGCACTTGCTAACATTCTTCGGATTCTTTCTGTTGCAGTTTGTAAGACCGGGAAGCTGAACGCAGGACATCCAGCTAAAAGATATCTCTTTGTTTGAAAGAGAAAAGTGGAAGGATAACTCCAACGTTCTCTAAGCAATTCGGTCGGGCAGAACACTAGTATAGAAAACCCGCGTTGTACGAATGAGATTTTCTCAGCACTTGCTAACATTCTTCGGATTCTTTCTGTTGCAGTTTGTAAAGACAGGAAAGCTTAACGCAGGACAACTAACAGCTAAAATATCTCTTGTTTGAAAGAGAAAAGTGGAAGATAACTCCAACCTAGTATAAGCAATCGGTCGGGCAGACACTAGTATAGAAAACCCGCGTTGTACGAATGAGATTTTCTCAGCACTTGCTAACATTCTTCGGATTCTTTCTGTTGCAGTTTGTAAAGACAGAAGCTTAACGCAGGACATCCAACAGCTAAAATATCTCTTGTTTGAAAGAGAAAAGTGGAAGGATAACTCCAACCTAGTAAGCAATTCGGTCAGGCAGACACTAGTATAGAAAACCCGCGTTGTACGAATGAGATTTTCTCAGCACTTGCTAACATTCTTCGGATTCTTTCTGTTGCAGTTTGTAAAGACAGGGAAGCTTAACGCAGGACATCCAACAGCTAAAAGATATCTCTCTATTTGAAAGAGAAAAGTGGAAGAATAAGTCCATTACGTTCCTCACTCCGAACACTAGTAT
>NW_027555296.1:0-5659 GCF_003287225.1 Phascolarctos cinereus
ATCTCTTTGTTTCAAAGAGAAAAGTGGAAACATAACGGCAACGTTCTCTAAGCAATTCGGTCCAGGTACGACACGGCTATGCAGAAGCAGCGTTGTATGGTTGAGATTTTCTCAGCATTTTCTAACATTCCTCGCATTCTTTCTTTTGGAGTTTGTAGAGACAGGGAACCTTAACGCAGGACATCCAACTGCTAAAAGATATCTCTTTGTTTCAAAGAGAAAAGTGGAAGGATAACTCCAAGGTTCCCTAAGCAATTCGGTCCAGGCAGCACACGGCTATACAGGAGCAGCGTTGTATGGTTGAGATTTTCTCAGCACTTGCTAGCATTCCTCGTATTCTGTCTTTTGCAGTTATTAAACAGAGAGAAGCTTAACGGAGGACATCTAACATCTCAAAGATATCTCTTCGTTTCAAAGAGAAAAGTGGAAGGATAACTCCAACGTTCTCTAAGCGATTCGGTATAGCCAGAAGACGGCTATAGAGAACCAGCGTCGTATGGTTGAGATTTTCTCAGCACCTGCTAACATTCTTCGTATTCTTTCTTTTGTAGTTTGTAAACAGAGGGAAGCTTAACGCACCATAGATCTCCTAAAATGTATCTCTTTCTTTGAAAGAGAACAGTGGAAGGCTAACTCCAACGTTCTCTAAGCAATTCGGTCCAGGCACGACACGGTTATACATAACCAGCGTTGTATGGTTGTGATTTTCTGAGCACCTGCTAACATTCCTCTCATTCTTTCTTTTGCCGTTTGTAAAGACAGGGAACCTTAACGCAGGACATCCAACTGCTAAAAGATATCTCTTTGTTTCAAAGAGAAAACTGGAAGGATAACTGCAACGTTCTATAAGCCAGTCGGTCCAGGCAGTACACGGTTATACAGAACCAGCGTTGTATGATTGAGATTTTCTGAGCACCTGCTAACATTCCTCTTATTCTTTCTTTTGCCGTTTGTAAAGACAGGGAACCTTAACGCAGGACATCCCACTGCTAATAGATATCTCTTTGTTTCAAAGAGAAAAGTGGAAACATAACTGCAACGTTCTCTAAGCAATTCGGTCCAGGCACGACACGGCTATACAGAACCAACGTTGTATGGTTGAGATTTTCTCAGCACTTGCTAACATTCCTCGTATTCTTTCTTTTGCAGTTTCTAAAGAGAGGGAAGCTTAACGCAGGGCATCTAACATTTCAAAGATAGCTCTTTGTTTCAAAGAGAAAAGTGAAGGATAACTCCAACGTTCTCTAAGCAATTCGGTCCAACCAGGACACGGTTAGAAATAATCAGCGTTGTATGGTTGAGATTTTCTCAGCACCGGCTAACATTCCTCTTATTCCTTCTTTTGCAGTTTGTAAAGAGAGGGAAGCTTAACGCAGGACATATAACATCTCAAATATACCTATTTGTTTCAAAGAGCAAAGTGGAAGGATAACTCCAACGTTCTCTAACCAATTCGGTCCAAGCAATAGACGGCTATACAGGACCAGCGTTGTATGGTTGAGATTTGCTCAGCACTTGCTAACATTCCTCGTATTCTTTCTTTTGCATTTTGTAAAGAGAGGAAAGCTTAACGCAGGACACCTAACATCACAAAGATAGCTCTTTGATTCAAAGAGAAAAGTGGAAGGATAACTCCAACGTTCTCTAAGCAATTCGGTTCAGGCAGGACACGGTTATACATAACCAGCGTTGTATGGTTAAGATTTTCTCAGCACCTGCTAACATTCCTCGTATTCTCTCTTTTGCAGTTTGTAAAGACAGGGAACCATAACGCAGGACATCCAACTGCTAAAAGATATCTCTTTGTTTCAAAGTGAAAATTGGAAGGATAACTGCAACGTTCTCTAAGCAATTCGGTCCAGGCACGACAAGGCTATATAGAACCAGCGTTGTATGGTTGAGATTTTCTCAGCACCTGCTAACATTCCTCGTATTCTTTCCTTTGCAGTTTGTAGAGACAGGGAACCTTAACGCAGGACATCCAACTGCTAAAAGATATCTCTTTGTTTCAAAGAGAAAAGTGAAAGGATAACTCCAACGTTCTATAAGCAATTCGGTCCAGGCATCACACGGCTATGCAGAAGCAGCGTTGTATGGTTGAGATTTTCTCAGCACTTGCTAACATTCCTCTTATTCTTTCTTTTGCAGTTTGTAAAGAGATCGAACCTTAAAGCAAAACATCCAACTGCTAAAAGATATCTCATTGTTTCAAAGAGAAAAGTGGAAGGATAACTCCAACGTTCTTTAAGCAATTCGGTACAGCCAGAAGACGGCTATAGAGAACCAGAGTTGTATGCTTGAGATTTTCGCAGCACTTGCTATCATTCCCCGTATTCTTTCCTTTCCAGTTTGTAAAGACAGGGAACCTTGACGCAAAACTTCCAACTGCTATAAGATATCCCTTTGTTTCAAAGAGAAAATTGGTAAGCAATTCTGTCCAGGCAGTACACGGCTATACAGAACCAGCGTTGTATGGTTGAGATTTTCTCAGCACTTGCTAACATTCCTCGTATTCTTTCTTTTGCAGTTTCTAAAGAGAGGGAAGCTTAACGCAGGGCATCTAACATTTCAAAGATAGCTCTTTGTTTCAAAGAGAAAAGTGAAGGCTAACTCCAACGTTCTCTAAGCAATTCGGTCCAGGCACGACACGGTTATACATAACCAGCGTTGTATGGTTGAGATTTTCTCAGCACCTGCTAACATTCCTCTCATTCTTTCTTTTGCCGTTTGTAAAGACAGGGAACCTTAACGCAGGACATCCAACTGCTAAAAGATATCTCTTTGTTTCAAAGAGAAAAGTGGAAACATAACGGCAACGTTCTCTAAGCAATTCGGTCCAGGCACGACACGGCTATGCAGAACCAGCGTTGTATGGTTGAGATTTTCTCAGCATTTTCGTATTCTTTCTTTTGGAGTTTGTAAAGAGTGGGAAGCTTAACGCTTGACATCTAACATCTCAAAGTTATCTCTTTGTTTCAAAAAGAAAAGTGGAAGGATAACTCCAACGTTCTCTAAGCAATTTGGCTACAAGCATAGACGGCTATAAGGAACCAGCGTTGTATGGTTGAGATTTTCTCAGCACCTGCTAACATTCTTCGTATTCTTTCTTTTGCAGTTTGTAAAAGCAGGGAATCTTAACAAAGGAAATCTGACATCTCAAAGATATCTCTTTGTTTCAAAGAGAAAAGTGGAAGGATAACACCAACGTTCTCTCAGCAATTCAGTCCAGGCAGTACACGGCTATACAGAACCAGCGTTGTATGGTTGAGATTTTCTCAGTACTTGCTAACATTCCTCGTATTCTTTCTTTTGCATTTTGTAAAGAGAGGAAATCTTAACGCAGGACACCTAACATCACAAAGATAGCTCTTTGATTCAAAGAGAAAAGTGGAAGGATAACTGCAACGTTCTCTAAGCAATTCGGTCCAGGCAGGAAACGGTTATACATAACCAGCGTTGTATGGTTAAGATTTTCTCAGCACCTGCTAACATTCCTCGTATTCTCTCTTTTGCAGTTTGTAAAGACAGGGAACCTTAACGAAGGACATCCAACTGCTAAAAGATATCTCTTTGTTTCAAAGTGAAAAGTGGAAGGATAACTGCAACGTTCTCTAAGCAATTCGGTCCAGGCACGACACGGCTATACAGAACCAGCGTTGTATGGTCCAGATTTTCTTAGCACCTGCTAACATTCCTCGTATTCTTTCTTTTGCAGTTTGTAGAGACAGGGAACCTTAACGCAGGACATCCAACTGCTAAAAGATATCTCTTTGTTTCAAAGAGAAAAGTGGAAGGATAACTCCAAGGTTCCCTAAGCAATTCGGTCCAGGCAGCACACGGCTATACAGAAGCAGCGTTGTATGGTTGAGATTTTCTCAGCACTTGCTAGCATTCCTCGTATTCTGTCTTTTGCAGTTATTAAACAGAGAGAAGCTTAACGGAGGACATCTAACATCTCAAAGATATCTCTTCGTCTCAAAGAGAAAAGTGGAAGGATAACTCCAACGTTCTCTAAGCGATTCGGTATAGCCAGAAGACGGCTATAGAGAACCAGCGTCGTATGGTTGAGATTTTCTCAGCACCTGCTAACATTCTTCGTATTCTTTCTTTTGTAGTTTGTAAACAGAGGGAAGCTTAACGCAGGCCATAGATCTCCTAAAATGTATCTCTTTCTTTGAAAGAGAACAGTGGAAGGGTAACTCCAACGTTCTCTAAGCAATCCGGTTCAGGCGATACACGACTATACAGAAGCAGCGTTATATGGTTGAGATTTTCTCAGCACCTGCTAACATTCCTCTTATTCTTTCTTTTGCAGTTTGTAAAGAGAGAGAAGCTTAACGCAGGACATCTAACATCTCAAAGATATCTATTTGTTTCAAAGTGAAAATCGGAAGGATAACTGCAACGTTCTCTACGCAATTCGGTCCACGCACTACACGGCTATATAGAACCAGCGTTGTATGGTCGTGATTTTCTCAGCACTTGCTATCATTCCCCGTATTCTTTCCTTTCCAGTTTGTAAAGACAGGGAACCTTGACGCAAAACTTCCAACTGCTATAAGATATCCCTTTGTTTCAAAGAGAAAATTGGAAGGATAACTGCAACGTTCTATAAGCAATTCGGTCCAGGCAGTACACGGCTATACAGAACAAGCGTTGTATGGTTGAGATTTTCTTAGCACTTGCTAACATTCCTCGTTTTCTTTCTTTTGCAGTTTCTAAAGAGAGGGAAGCTTAACGCAGGTCATCTAACATTTCAAAGATAACTCTTTGTTTCAAAGAGAAAAGTGAAGGCTAACTCCAACGTTCTCTAAGCAATTCGGTCCAGGCACGACACGGCTATACAGAACCAGCGTCGCATAGTTGAGATTTTCTCAGCACCTGCTAACATTCCTCTCATTCTTTCTTTTGCCGTTTGTAAAGACAGGGAACCTTAACGCAGGACATCCAACTGCTAAAAGATATCTCTTTGTTTCAAAGAGAAAAGTGGAAGGATAACTCCAAGGTTCCCTAAGCAATTCGGTCCAGGCAGGACACGGCTATACAGAAGCAGAGTTGGTATGGTTGAGATTTTCTCAGTACTTGCTAACATTCATCATATTCTTTCTATTGCAGTTGGTAAAGAGAGGGAAACCTAACGCAGGACATCTAACCTCTCAACCATATCTCTTTGTTTCAAAGAGAAAAGTGTAAGGGTAACTCAAACGTTCTCTAAGCAATTCGGTCCAGGCATCACACGGCTATGCAGAAGCAGCGTTGTATGGTTGAGATTTTCTCAGCACTTGCTAACATTCCTCGTATTCTTTCTTTTGCAGTTTGTAAAGAGATCGAACCTTAACGCATGACATCCAACTGCTAAAAGATATCTCTTTGTTTCAAAGAGAAAACTGGAAGGATAACTGCAACGTTCTATAAGCCAGTCGGTCCAGGCAGTACACGGTTATACAGAACCAGCGTTGTATGGTTGAGATTTTCTCAGCACTTGCTAACATTCCTCGTATTCTTTCTTTTGCAGTTTCTAAAGAGAGGGAAGTTTAACACAGGGCATCTCACATTTCCAAGATAGCTCTTTGTTTCAAAGAGAAAAGTGGAAGGATAACTCCAAGGTTCCCTAAGCAATTCGGTCCAGGCAGCACACGGCTATACAGAAGCAGCTTTG
>NW_027555297.1:0-5632 GCF_003287225.1 Phascolarctos cinereus
TAGCACCTACCTCCTGAGAGAGTTTTGCAAACCTCACAGTATAATATAAATATTAGTTGTTATTATTGTTGTTGTTGTTACTCTGAGGAAGCTGCCACATAGGATGGTGGGGAAGATAGAAGAGAGAAGGAGGTTACCCAAGCCAACCATATCATAGCTTCCAAATTTCACAGATTATTCTTGTTTCTTTCTGATGTAAGAAAAAAATGCCTGTTAGAGCAATCCAAAAGAGGATAGGAATAAGCATTTATATAGTGCCAGACACTTGCTAACTTTACAAACATGGTCTGATGTGATCCTTACAGCAATTCTGGGAGGCAGGTGCTATTATTATCAAACCCACTTTACAGATGAGGAAACTGAGGCAAAGTGACTCGCCCAGGGTCACACAGCTAAGAAGTATCTGAGACAAGATTTGTACTCAGGTTTTCCTAACTCCAGGCCAAGTACCCTAAGCATTACATCACCAGCTGCCTGAAACAGAGACATGGTTGCTTTGAAGGTAGCAGATTCTTTCTCACTGGAGGTCTTCATGCAAATTATGGATGATCATTTATCAGGTGTGATGTAGAGGGAATCTTCTTCTTCAGCTATGATTTGGACTAGATGGCCTCTGAAATTCCTTCCACCCCTGAAATTCTGTGATTCTGTAAGTCAGGTTACATCTCTGTGGTTCTCATGCAGCCAAAGGATTGTCAGAGCTGACTGCATGTTGTCCTTTTAAATCCTGGGACCCAGGCCCTCTTGCCTTGCCGAAGTTAAGGCTGTGCTCCTCAATTAGGCTTCCCCCCTCAGATGTGAGCTTCATAACCCAAATCTTCCTCACTGTTTACTAGAAAAATGGGTCCTTCAGTTGGTGTCTTCAAGGTCCTATTCTACATAGCTGGTTAAAAAATACCCTTCTCATTTAAAACACATACACACACACCTACACACACACATACACACATACACACACATACACACATTGTAACCAAGAGCTTTTGGACTCAAAATACTTTGATCTAAAGGTATGTTTCTTACCTAGGCATTTTAGGTACAGAATTAGGGAAATAGAAATAATGGTGCTTGTGGGGGTGTTGGTGAGGAATGGGGGGACATGAGTCACAAGCCCCCCTAAAATCACCCTACAAGGTAACAACTTATTCCATCAAGGCCAAAGTCAGCACCATTTCTTTCTAGGTGAATGATAATTTGCAAAAATCTTTCAAACTATTCACTTTTTCTGGCTCCCTCCATTCCTTGGAGAGGTGGGTAACAATGGGTGCAGAAGGGTGTATATACTAGCAAATGGAGTCACTTTGTTGTTTGGGTTTTGCTTGCCTGCTTTTCTTTGTTGTAAGGTGAGGCTCATTGGGGGTGGGTGGGCAGGTGCAGTGAATTCAGAAATGGTTGTGATGTAAGAATAAAAGGCATCATTAAAACCTTGAATAAACATATGCTTGTAAAGTCATTCAAAAGACAGTATTTTTTTAACAAGCCACATTTTATTGTACCAATTTCACACAGTAAAAATAAATGGAAAGCAGACATGTCTAAATTCTCTTACTGATTCTCTTGCAGACAACATCACCCAAGGTAAAGGTCTGAAAGCCAAGAAGAAATCCAGTGTTAATCTTTCCTGGAATGTCTTGCAGTATATCAGCATGTCATACCCATCAATGACCAGTATGTTAGATATACTAGAGATAGGTTTGGCAATCTTTCTGGGTTTTTGTTTGGATTGTCCATGCCTCCTGAGGGAACCCTGGGGAGCTGTCTTTGGGGTCTTCGAGGGCCCCATTTAAAAATATAAATATTCCCAGCAAGGTTCACAGTGTAAGGATGACAGAGATGCCAGCTGGAAAAGGGTTTAATGCCTGAAGGGGGATTAGCAGGAATGGGTAGAGGATTAGGTGACTGGGGGGAGGGATGATAGGATCATGGCTTTTTAGCTGAAAGGAGCCTTAGGGGTCACCCACCCAACTCCCTGGGAGTCTGCCATAAATGTTACATGTTCTTTACTCAGGGTGTTGGGCAATACTCCTCCCCTCTCCCTCCTCCATCCCTGCTGTCTCCATGTCTTCCTCCACCTTCTTTTCCTCCTCCCTCTTTTCTCCCTCTTCTCTACTGTCCTCCATCCCCTCACCTGTCTTTCCCTCATCCCCTCTTCCCTCCTCTTTGAGAGCAGGCACTGCCTCCCTTATTCTATTGGCAGCCCCAGTACTTGACACCTAGTATGTGTTCTCCAAATGCTTTTTGGATCCATCCCCCACAACCAAGCAGGAAGAGAAACACCTGATCACTTACGGTGGTGATTGTATCTCCATTCAGTTCAGTGACAGACTTCATTGCTTTCAAAATTGTACCAGCTTGTTACCTCCTTCTAGATTCACTACACCCTGTAGGGAGACAGAAGAGTTAGCTCTGGCAAGCCCTAGGGACTGGGGGTGAGCCAGGGATGCACTGGTAAATGTGCAACAACTGGTTTTCTGGAGGGAAAAAATGTACACACAAATTTCCATTATAATCTGTAGTATTAACATTTGAGTATTATTTGCAGTGTTAACACTTCTCCATCACTTTAAAGTAGGCAATCAATAAAACAATAAATCAGTCCTTGATTTGTAGCGTTTCTATTTTCTGAGGGGTAAATGCTCACACTTAAAATTTAACAATGCTGGCACTCTCCTGCCGGTTTCAGCTGGCTCCAGCACACCCCTCGAGTAAGTGCCAAGCCAGATTCCCTGCAGAACTTCTTGTTTCTATACTTCACTGGCTGGATTGTTTTCTAGTTCTCTTAGCCCTTTCCTTACTTTTCCTCCTCTCCCCTTTTCTCTTCTCTTCCTTTTGCTGTCTGTGAGTCAGTCAATAAATATTTATTAACCGTCTAAGATGTGTCACATTGTACTAAGTACTGAAGACAGTCCCTGCCCTCAAGGAGCTTACAATCTAACCGGGGAAACAATAAGCAAACAGGTACAAACAAGTCATAGACTGGATAAGTGAGAAATAATTAACAGAGGGAAGGCCCTAGAACTAAGCGGTTGGGGAAAGTTGTTGTTTTGTTTTTTCAGCCAAAGACAAGGTTGATTGAAGATTCGCCATATTACAGTTTTAAGGAAGCTGAGCATCTGTGGGTTATTGGCTAGATGTGAAAATCTGCGCTGTTGGGGAAGGTTTCTTGTAGAAGAGTGGGGGGAGATTACAGTTGGGACTTTAAGGAAGCCAGCAGAGTCAGCAGTCTGAGCGGAGGAGTGAGAGCATTCCAGACATGGGGGATAGACAGGGAGAATGCTGGAGCTGAGAGATGGAGGGTCTCGTTTCATGAACAGCTGGGAAGCCAGGGTCACTGGATGGCAGAGTATGTATCAGGGAGTAAGGTGTGAGAAGACTGAAAATGTAGGAGGGGGCTGGGTTATGAAGGAACAAGTCAGCTACTGAACACAGCCAGCATGGGCTGGAGGCACTGCTTCCTGGCTGGTCCTCTATACCATATTCCACCAGACTGCTTTTCATCTAATCTACCTATCTTGCAACACGTTGGCAACAGAGATATGTTTGTGTCTTATCTCCCTAGCAGGCTGCTAGCTTACTCCAGGGGGTTATGGACCAAGTTTTAGCTAATCTTTGCATCTCCTCCAGGGCTTAGCCCAGAGGCTAATACGCGGCACCTTAATGAATACATGCCCCTAAATTGAATTAACTTATATTCTTACCTTGACCTTTCCTCCAGTGGAGTGGTCAGCTCACACTCCTCCCCCAGGGTGAATTCGTTCACCTGGATTTGGTTATCGTTGAACGTGAACTTGAAGTGATTTCCATTTTGTACAATTTCGGACATTCCCCTGGTATCCATTGCCTTCCGTATGAGGTCATCAGGTAGACCTGGTTGATACAATAGAGATTCAGACCTAGAAGGCATCTAAGAGCCAAAGGATCTCATTTGGGTCTCCTGACAGCCCTGGGAGGTAGGGAGTATTATTATCCCCATTTTCCAGATGAGGAAGCCAACATTGAGAGCAGTGAGATGATGCAATCCATGTCACCGAATGTATTAAGAGCAGAGCCAAGGCTCACATTCAGATCTGACTCCTCATTCTGTTGTTCTTCACCCTGACACCCAACCCAGGCTGAATGCCTGCCCAGAGCCTCACTAGTTGGATTATTTCACTTGCTGCAGATTCCCTAGTATTTTAAGTTCATCCCTTCTGGCAACCACAAGTATAATGCCCCTGTCCCTTTGATCCCAACATTTGATGCCCAAAGGCTGTTTTCCTAAGCACTTACCAGCAGCCTTCAAGAAGGCTTCAAAATTCTCTTGGGACTGGAGCTGGTACTTTCCTGAGAAGTTCATGGTGGAAGGATGTTCTCTCAAAACACTGGCTTGGAGAGAAGGCGCCTGGCATGGCCCTGAGGCTGGTTTTATAGGGGGCTCGTTCCCTTCAAAGTTGGTCAGAGGTTATCGTTGGTTTATGATTCTGCTCAATCATTAACCTTTGGAGCAATGTTCAGAAAAAGTAAGGTAGGCATGGGGGAGTTAACTGGAGTACCTGGTCACTTGCTACAGGAGCAGGGGTCATCTATCCAACTGTCCAGAGTGTCTGGGGCTGGGAGGGGAGGACAGTGCCCACTGGCATAAGGAAGGGGAAATAATGAAGTCTTTTCATTTGTGGCAACAAGAAGAAATATCAATGTGGCACTTTTTTGTTTTTTTATTACATCGTGCTTTCTTATGCATTAGCTCATTTGTTTCTTACAATTATCCTGTAGGGTAGATGATCAAATCATAGTTGCTTCAGTTTTACAGATGAGGAAACCAAAGTTTGTCAAGGTCACACAGTGTATAACACTGAGCTGGGGTGGATATCGAGGGATTTCTCAGGCTCACTTGTCATTTCTCACCTGCAGGACTTCGCATAAAACAGGGTACTGAATTTGAAGCCAGAGCTCACTAAGAAGCTTATGTTTTACTGTGTGTGTGTGTAAGCACATGTGCTCTGATGTGTATGTGTGTGTATGTGTATAGGAGGAGAGTATTCATTTTTATCTCTGTGTCCTCAGTATGTATCACACAGCAGACATTTAATAAATATTTGCTAAATGGAATTCAACCGAGTTATTCTCTTATAGTTTAGGATTTTCACTTTCACTTTCTCAGATTTTACATTGACCCCTAAACTGAACTTTTTTTCATTCGGTCATTTTCAGTTGTGTGCAATTCTTTGTGACCCCATTCAGGTTTTCTTGGCAAAGTTACTGGAATGGTTTGTCTTTTCCTTCTCCAGCTCATGTACAGATGAGGAAACTGAGGCAAACAGGGTTAAGTGACTTGCTCAGGGTCACACAGCTAGGAAGCTTCTGAGGTCTTATTTGAGGCCCAGTGCGCTATACACTATGGTGCCACCTAGCTGCCAAACCACTACACTAGGGGCATTTTTCAAACACTAATTCTGTAGTCCCAACACTGTACTGTCCTTCACTACATTGCACACTCCCCTATGTCCTACTCACACAAAATTTCATTTTATTTCAGAGCTATAACTGCCAAGCCAGTGACATGTGAGAATCTATAAATGGGACTTTGCCTTTTTAAGACCAATGAAAGAATCGTAAAGGAAAATGACAGAGCAGTGTGACTGTAAACTGTGTT
>NW_027555298.1:0-5585 GCF_003287225.1 Phascolarctos cinereus
TGCAGGGACAGGATGGGGACAACATTTGGAACTCAAAATCTTGAAGTGAATGTTGGAAATTAAAAATTCATTATTTTAAGAAAACAACAAAAAATAAAAAACCAGCTCAGATGATACCCCATGTGTGAAACCTTTCCAAATGCCCTCAGTTAAGAACATTCTCTCCCTTCTGAAATTGCTTTGTATTACTTGTGTTTGTCTGTGTACATGTTATAGTTCCTCCTTCTGGTCTCATAAAAGCACCTTGAAAAACAGGACTTGAGTTTTTGTTTTGTTTTGTTTTTTCCTTTGTATCCCCATTAGGTAGCATAATGCTTTAAATGTGGTAGGACTTCACAGGTGTTTGTTGAATTGAATTGACTTTGGCTGTAAGAAACTTTCAATATCTGACATCCTGGAATATTATTAGAAATAACAGAACACTCAGAAATAGTCTGAGATACCTGGATGAATTGTGCTATGTCAATAAAGATATTTTAATATATGAAAAGAAAAAGCAAATGGGAGATCGGGAGGTGATTTTGTCTTGTCCAACATGTGACCATGAAGCAAGAGGCCTGGTTTTCAGGTGTGTTGCAGATGGTTGAAGGGTTTGGCAGGCACTAGAGTAGAGTCCATGTTCATTTTAGAACTCTGGTTTGTTAGTGCCTGTTTGGTTTCTTTTGAGTATCTCCTGAAGGCAGGAGATAATTTAATTTCCCTCCAATAATGATATTGGCATTAATCCTAGGAGGAAAATTCATTTCTAAAGTAACTTGGTTTGCCATAATAAATGTTCCAGGGTAGAAATTCACTCTTGTCCTTTGGAAAGGATCAGTGATCCTAAGATTTATTCTGATACCAGTTGTTAGGGCCACACTTAATTTTTATAAGATTCATGGTAGTCTAAAGCTTTCCATGAAGTACATGCAATATAGCCTAGCTGGAAACCATGTAGACAAAAACTGATCTGGAATTTTCTGTTTCCCTTGTCTTCACCTTCTACCCAGCAGCTGGTAATGTCCCACAACCCACCCAGGGCCCGCTGTTGCTCTTTCTTATGGTATAGGTTGCTACTTTCTGAGCATAGATTAGAAGATGGCTGAAGAACATTTTCTTGGAAGGTGAGCCTTAAATTCTTTACACCAGCACCTCCCAGAGAGTAGTCCCTTTGTTCAGAAAATGACTGAACTCCTACACTGAGTGGACCTCTATATTTCTCCTTTTCCTCAGTATCACTTGAGTTATTTGTCAGATTAAGGGATGCTTCCTATAATTGTTAGGTTTACTCTTCGAAGCCATCTACTGGTTCTTCATCTTGTAGTTTCTCTATAGGCTGATCAGCAATTTGTTTTCCTTTCATAAATTCATAAATCTCTGAAACTAATTGCACAAAACCCTCAGAACTTGGGACAGTACATTCTGCACACTGGATGCAGATGCTTTACCTTAAAAAAAGAGTTTAATACTCACGTAATTGCCTGGGATCATGAGCAAACTGTGCAAAAAATGTCAGACCATAGAATCTCTTTTTTTGGTGGCAAAGAAGATGAAAACCTACAACCCGAAGAAGACAACAATGTCAAAGTTCCTACTCCATAGCCACCAAGAAAAATAGAAATCGGTGCCAGGCCATGGAAGAATTCAACAAGAATTTTGAGAAGCAAGTAAGAGAAGTAGAGGAAAAACTGGGAAGAGTAATAAAAGTGATGCAAGAAAATCATAAAACACTAGTCAGCAGTTTGCTAAAGTAGACCCAAAAAGACCTGAAGAAAATAACACTTTAAAAAATAGACAAACCCAAATGGCAAAAGAGGCCCAAGAAGCCAGTGAGGAGAAGAATGCCTTCAAAAGCAGAATTGGCCAAATGGAAACAGTCCAAAAGCTCACTGATGAAAATACTTCCTTACAAATTAGAATGGAGCAACTGGAAACTACTGACTTTATGAAAAATCAAGACATTGTAAAACAAATCCAAAAGAATGAAAAATAAAAGGCAATGTGAAATATATTGTGGGAAAATAACAACAACAACAACTTTCCTGGAAAATAGATCCAGGAGAGAGAATATCAAAAGTATTAGACCATCTGAAAGCCACGATCAAAAGAAAGAGCCTAGACTTCATCTTTCAAGAAATTATCAAAGAAAACTGCCCAAATTGAAAAAATCCACAGATCTCCTCGTGAAAGAGATCCCCAAAGGAAAACTCCTAGGAATATGATAGCCACATTCCAGAGTTCCCAGGTCAAGAAGAAAATATTACAGGCTGCCAGAAGGAAACAATTCAAGGACTGTGGAAACACAATCAGGATAACACAAGATTTAGCAGCTTCTACATTAAAGGACCACAGGGCTTGGAATATAATATTCCAGAGGGCAAAGGAGATAGGATTACAACCAAGAAACACCTACCCAAGAAAACCGAGTACAGTCCTTCAGGGGAAAACATGGTCATTCAGTGAAATAGAGGACTTTCAAGCATTCCTGATGAAAAGACCAGAGCTGAATAGAAAATTTGACTTTCAAATACAGGACTCAAGTGGAACACGAAGAGGTAAACAGGAAAGAGAAATCATAAGAGACCTATTAAGATTGAACTGTTTACATTCCTGCATGGAAAGATGATATTTATAACTCATGAGACCTTTGTCAGTATTAGGGTAGTTGAAGGGGAAAAAAATTATACCTATGTATATAGATAGAGAGATAGAGAGATAGAGAGATAGAAGGAGAAGGAAGGAAGGAAGGAAGGAAGGAAGGAAGGAAGGAAGGAAAGGAAGGAAGAAGAAGAAAGAAAGAAGAAAGAAAGAAAGAAAGAAAGAAAGAAATAAAGAAAGAAAGAAAGAAGAAAGAAGAGAAAGAAGAAAGAAAGAAAGAAAGAAAGAAAGAAAGAAGAAAGAAAGAAAGAAAAAGAAGAAAGAAAGAAAGAAAGAAAGAAAGAAAGAAAGAAAGAAAGAAAGAAAGAAAGAAAGAAAGAAAGAAAGAAAGACAGAAAGACAGACAGAAGACAGAAAGACAGAAAGACAGACAGACAGACAGACAGACAGACAGACAGACAGACAGACAGAAAGAAAGAAAGAAAGAAAGAAAGAAAGAAAGAAAGAAAGAAAGAAAGAAAGAAACAGGGTACAGGGTGAGTTGAAGATTAAGGGGTCATGTGTGGAGAATAACATTAAGGGATGAGATAAGATTATACTCAGAGAAGAAGAAAGGGAAAGGTAGAATGGGATAAATTATCTCACAAAAAAAAGACAGAAAACAAAAGTATATTACAATGGAGGGGATGCAGGGGAAGGTGAGGGAATGAGTGAATCTTATTCTCATAGGATTTAGCTTAAGGAGGGAATAGCAGAAGCACTCAATTGGGTATGGAAATCTGTCTTCCCCTACAGGAAAATAGGGGGAGAAGGGGACAAGAGAGCAGGGGGATGATAGAGGGGAGGGCAGATTGGGAAAGGGGGTAATCAGAAGCAAATACTTCTGAGAAGGGACAGGGTCAAAAGAAAGAATAGAATACATGGGAGGTCAGGATAGGATTAAGGGAAACAGAGTTAGTTTTTCACAACATGTCTACTGTGGAAGTGTTTTGCACAACTGCACATGTACAACCTATGCTGAGTTCTTTGCCTTTTCAATGAGGGTGGATGGGGAGGGAGAAGAGAGAAAATTTGAAACCTCAAGTTGTAAAAACAGACATTTAAAAAAATGTTTTCACATGGTACTGTGCAATAAGGAGTACAGGAGGTGGGGTATAGAAGTCTATTGTGCCCTACAGGAAAATAGAAGGGGAAGGGGATAAGAAAAGAGGGGAGAGATAGAAGAGAGGACAGAGGAGGGGAAGGGATGTTCAGAATGCATGCCATCTTGGGGTGGGGGAGGGGTGAGTTGGGGCAAAAATTTGGAACTCAAAAACTTGTGAAAGTGAATGTTGAAAACGAAAAATAAATACCTTTATATTAAAAACAATATTCTGACTCCCAAATGAAATAATCTCCAGGATCAAGACATATCTTTACTATAGAATGACAGTCATATGGGGGCCAATGCTGTACTGGATCCGAAATTAACTGAAGCCTCTTTTAATTCCTTCAACAATTAAAATTCAAACTGTCTATGAACTCTCATATTTGTACGTGGGTTATTTACATCTTCCTCCCCATATACTGGAAATAGCATGGTTTTTGGCACAACTCATTTGAATTCCATGGGTAGTTCCTCTCCCTTTTCCTCTGCTTCTATAATTGCTTTTGCTAATAACCCTTTACAATGTATTCTATGGCTTTTTTGATCTTTATTTATCTCCTCACTATCTTCTCTGTAGGAGCTTGATCTATGTGAAGGTGAAGGATGTGGTGGTGCTGAAGGTGTACTAGATTTTGCATAGATAACATCTTCTACAATTCTACGCTTTTCCTCAAATATTCTATACATCTCTTCTTCTTCCTCCGTCCCTGACCCCACATCTACCTGAACAATTTTTGTTATTAATAGCACATCCTCTGGAGGAATGAGACATATTTTTAACATGGTCCAATTTGAGAATGTAGCTATGGAGAAAGCACCTGGACCTACTTCTCTATAATATTCACTCATTTGTCTGCCCACCATTTCCCATATTTTTAGTCTATTTTTCCTTCCTGAAAGAACCACGGGCAGCATGTTTCTACACATTCCAAAAATTCCTGTAACTGACCATCTTTCTTTCACTATTTCCTTGAGAAGTTGTAGATAATATTCTCTGTCTTTGCTTCTGCTTTGTGTTTGACCCATACTTTCAATCCCAGGTGTGCCTCCCAAAACCTTCAGTAAGTGCTCCTGGCCTTCCAAAGGGATACTCTTCTCATGCTGCAGCCCTTTTCTTTTCTTACGTTCCTATTACGAAGCCTTTTTTCTTTTCTTTTGCCTATATCCCCACTTTACCCTGGTGTCCTTTGACCCCTAAAACTGCTAAAAGATAGGGTGTTGTGACCTTCCCTCTCTTTACCTTGATTACACAGCTTGAGCCGCCAAGGACCTTCTTTTCATAGTGCAGAGATGCCAAGGGTTTTTTCTCCAGAGTTTCCAAGAGAGCTACCTGTCTCTTACCTCTTTGGCTTTGGAGCCTTTATTAGTTGGAGGGTCCAGTTTAAATACTGAAAGCTAACAATCGCCCTGGAGGCCCTCCTGGCTAATCCCAGCCCTCAAGTGATACTTTAATTAGACACACCTGTTTGTATCAATTTACCTGACTAATCCCACCCTAAGGTTTTACTTCAATTATACACACCTGCTTGTTATCACAGTTCAAGGACTGCTCAGCTTATCCAGGCACTAGGAATTGGTGAGCCGAAAGCTTCTGAATAAAGAAGCCCAAATTTAGACTTCTTCAGTTCTGGCTGTCAACACCTAACCCTAACCCTAACCCTAACAGTAACCCTAATCCTAATTGGGCTTTATTCCTATACCTAACGCTAACCATAATGCTAACCCTATCACTAACTGTAATTGCACTCTACCTCTAAACATAAACCTAACCCTAACGATATGGCACTCTGAGCCTAACCCTAACCATAACCCTAATTGGGCTCTAACCCTAAAACCTAACACTAACCCTAACCCTAACCCA
>NW_027555299.1:0-5583 GCF_003287225.1 Phascolarctos cinereus
TGGAAGCTGTCCTTCATGTTAAGAGCTAGAATGGACTTCTGAGGTCATCTAATACAGGGCTTCTTAAACATTTTTTGCTCATGACCCTTTCAGCACTTCTTAAACTGTGGGTTGCAACCCCATATGAGGTTGCTACCCACTTAAATCTGACATTCTGATTTTATGGATGAGGAAACAGGTTCAGTGAGGTGAAGTGATTTGTCCAAGGTCACACAGGAAGTAAATGGCAGAGGTGGTATTTGGACAAATGTCCCTGACTCCAAGTCCAGAATTATTCCCACTGTACCACACTATGGTGTTCTGGATCCTTTGAAGCAATTCCTCTGGTCATTTGTATGACACTGACCTTGTTTTGTAGTTGGATTTTCTATTATATGGCTCTAAACTAGCAGTTGGGCTCTCTCTTCTCTGAAGTCATGGAACATGAACCACTCCCAAACCACCAATTCCTTAGACCACATGATACTTGCTCTTCACACTGATTCTTCTCTGTTTTTTTTTTTAGAAGTCTGTGTCCCCTAATGCACTGTTGGTGGAATTGTGAACTGGTCCAACCATTCTGGAGAATAATTCAGAACTATGCCCACAGGGCTATAAAACTATGCATACCCTTTGACACAGCAATACCACTACTAGGTCTGTATCCCAAAGAGATCAAAGAAAAGGAAAAAGGGCCTATTTGTACAAAAAATATTTGTAGCAGCTCTTTTTGTGTTGGCAAAGAATTGGAAATTGAGGGATTCCCCTATCAATTGGGGAATGGCTGAACAAGTTGTGGTATATGATTGTGATAGAATACTATTGTGCTATAAAAAATGATGAGCAGGATGCATCCAGAAAAAAAAAAAACCTGGAAAGACTTATATGAACTGATGCAAAGTGAAGTGAGCAGAACCAGAACATCATGTACAGTGAAGTACAATATTGTAACAATTATCAATTGTGAAAGACTTAGCTACTCTGATCAAAATATTAATCCAAGACAATGTCAAAGGACCCATGAGGGTCCATGAAATATATTTTCTAAACTTTATTTATCTTGGGGTATGTATGTGTGTGTCTTCCACTGTGCTAAGTTGATTGACTTCTCTGAGGTTGTTTCCTTATGTACAAAATGTGGGGAGACGGCATTTGGAAGATCTCAGTTGGAAGTAAATCCAATACTGAGCCTACTTTTGCTCCAGAGATAGGATGCCCCTTTTATTTATTTATGTTTATTTATTTGATTATTTATTTATTTTAGTTAGTTGCGATTGCTAGAAGCATAGCAAATAGAGCCATGGAATCAGGATAATTATAATCATAATAATCATGATGATGATGATAACAATGGTGAAGATAATAATGGTAATAACAATATAACAACAATAGCGATAGCTGGCATTTATATAACATCTACTATGTGCTAGGCACTGTGCTCAGCCCTTTAAATATATTATTTCATTTGATATTTCATTTGAGGATTTGTGATCCTCACAACAACCCTGGGAAGTAGGTCCTGTTTTTATTTTCATTTTACAGTTGAGGAAACCGAGGCAAATAGAGGTTAAGTGGCTTACTAAGGGGTCACAAAGCTAGTAAGTGTCAGAGGCCAGATTTGAAATTAGGTCTTCCTAACTCCAGGCCTATAGTTCTCTCCACTGTACAACTGGATTTAAGTCTTGACTCTGACACGTATTGACCGTGTGACCCAAGGAAAGTCACTTAAACTCTCAGTATCCCAGGCAGTTCTGTAACACTCCAGGTTGCAGAACATTTGCAAATCTACATTAGTAGAGGGAGTTTTCTCACCAAGAGCTCTGCTATACAGAAGAAACAACAGGTTCAGACTAATTATAGCAATAACAGAAAGATCAACACTTATTTGATAAGAAAAGAGAAGAAGAGGATTGATAGACGTTTTTGGAGCACACGACAAATAGTTCAAAAAACTACAGAAATACATTTGGAATAAGCAGATATTACTAAGCCTTAGTAAAGGCTTAGCAAAGGACATAACAAGTACATTAGATTGGATCTGAATTGATTTACAGATAGAACCTATGAAATGACTGAGATCCAGGAGTAATATTGAAAGACCCACCAGCGTTGACATCCACATAAAAGCAGCCAACAATACAACAGCAATGAAACTTCAAACATTTGGATGAGTCATGCAGAGGGGTTTTTTTTTGTTTTTTTTTGTTTTCCCACAGAAATGGTGGAGGAAGGGGAGGTTGGTCTACATTGACAGTTATGAGACAGGTTATTGCTACCCGTGAGGGGCAGCTAGATGGTGAAGTACATAGAATACAGGACCTGGAGTCGAGAAGACCCGAGTTCAAATCCGACCTCAGACACTTCCTAGTTTTGTGACCCTGAGCAAATCACTTAACCCTGTTTGCCTCAGTTTGCTCATTTGTAAAATGAGGACGGAAACGGCAAACCACTCCAATATCTTTGCGGAGAAAACCCCAAATGGGGTCACAAAATGTCAGACATGACTGCAAATAACACAACAATCACAATTGCTATCAGAAATTACAGAAGGAGACTGGACCTATTTATCAATGTAGGCAATAGGAGGAAATGGTAGAAACTGTTTAATACATCACGGAAGGCTGCAAAAGTTTAGCACCTACTGAATACCTGGAAAGACATGGCCCAGTAGTTAGAAACTCATTATCTTTCAAGGACTAACAGAGAAATAAATATTTATACTGCAAATATATTAAACATATTTAAATAAATACATTTGTTTTTAAATAAATAAATATTAAAATAGCCTAGAGAATTCAACCAATAAAGTATACTGGAATCAGACCATCATCACAGAAGAAGCTGTTGCTTGCAATTGTCTGGAAGCAATATTGATCCACAAAAACCTGAGAAGAATTTAAAATGTGTATATACATATGTATTGTTATACCAGATATTCATAATCTCCTAGTTACATGAAATGAAAAGTTTTAAAATAGAGACGCCTAGCAAAGGAGATTAAAATCATGTGGGACTTGGATGAGGTGCATATGATCTCTGTGCTCCTCTCATACTGCCTATGCTTTCACTGAGCCTACAGAAGGTAAGCTAACAAACTAATGATTTTCTTAGAGGCAGCCGGGTGGTGCAGTGAATAGAGTACTGGGCCTAGAATAAATGTAGGGCAGCTAAGTCACACAATGGATAGAGCACTGGACCTAGAGTCAGAAAGTCCTAAATTGAAATCCAGCCTCAGACCCCTAGTACCTGTGTGACCCTAGCAAGTCACTTAACCTCTCCTCAACTGTAAAATGGGGATAATGAGTTGTTGTGAGGATCAAATAATATTTTTAAAATACTTTGCAAATCTTAAAGCATTATATAAATGCTAGCTATTATTATTCAATCACAAAAAAGCTGTTATTTTGTCCATCTGTGCACCCATAAAGCATTAAATATATATTAAAAAAAATGGGACAGGGATTTGTCCTAGGACTATTTCTTTTGTTTCTATTTAGACACTGTTGAAGGAGATAAAAATGAGGACTTCTGGTCAAAATGGTAACTTCAAAGTTCATAGAGAAGTCCAGCTTTCCCATATAAACCCCAGGAAATGTCTGAAAAAAGATCTCACCAAACAGCTCTCCCACATTCTGTCCAAAAATGCACAAAAAGACACTTGAAGCTGACTGAGGGGTCACGGCAGGGAAGCCAGTGCAAACGTAGATAAAGTGAAAAACCATCAGAGGTTGGGAGAGGAGCTGAGCCAGGAAAGCCAGGGTAAGCTCTGCCCAATGCATGCAAAGTCAGCTAAGGTTCTGAAAACGGAGGATTCCCAAACCAGAGTGATCTCTCATAATCTGGGCCTGAAAGTCACTATGCTGAGGGACAGGGCTCAGTTCTGCTATCCTTGGAGCTGTAGGAGCCACAAACAGAAGACTTGATCAGCTTAGTACCTGGGTGCTAGTATTGTGGACTGTGAAGGAGGCCTAAAACCAGTGTGCTCTTTATCAGCCTTTGTGAACATCCAGGGCCATAGCAGGGGAAAAAACCAATTCCTGTGAAAGGAGAAAGCAGAGACTGAGTGAAGCCAGAAACTGTCAGAAACCACCAGGAGACCAACTGTGATGGGGGCACAGGACGGGACCTACCACTTCATCAAAATCACTGTCAACAGTGACCCCTAGACTGCAGAGTGGATGAGATCAAACCAAGTCTACCCAACCTATTCAGGAGTGCTGGAGGAGCCTACCCCAAGCACAAAATGCCAATCCCAGAACTGATGTGGAAAATAGGAGCAAACAGAAGCAAACACTGAACAAATAAAGAAATACTATGATTCAAGAAAAGCCCAAGAGGTATAAACCTAGAGGAAAAGACTAATTCCCATTAAAAGCTACAAGCAGCAACTCAAAGAAAATAAGGATTTGGTAACAGAATTACAAGAATGACTGGGAAAAGTTAGTCAAGAGATTAAAAAAAATGAAATTATAAATGAAAATTGAGTTTGAAAGGAAAAAATGGGAAGGCCAATAAATGGTTAGAACAGAAAGTAAAAAGTTTACTCAAGTAATGGAAAGTAGAAAGTTTATTCAAGTAATGGACACCCTGGAAAATATAATGGAGCAAGCAGCTGCCAATGACTTCATGAAGCAATAAGAACTATTAGAACAAAGTCAGAAGCTTGAAAAAAAAATCAATCAATAAATATTTATTAAGTGCCTACTATGTGCCAGATGCTGGGGTAAAAACAGATACATTGCTTAGCACTGGTATACAAACACAATTTTTTTTAGAATCCCTTTCCTGACAGAGCTTACAGTCTAATAAAAGACCACATGAAGTATCTTCTATTAAAAAAAAAAACTCGCCTGGAAAATACATCTGTGAGAAATAAGTTAACAGTTAGGACAAATTGCAGAACTCCCTGAAAATAATGACCAGATATAAAACCTGGACACCCTGTTTCGAGAAATTATGAAAGAAAACTGTGCAGATCTATTAGCATCAGTAAGCAATGTAAGAATAAAAAGAATTCACCAATAACCTACTAAAAGGAGCCTCAAACTGAAAATACACAGGAAAGTCATAGTCCAAATCCAGTGCTTCCAAGTCAAAGAAAAAAAACACTGTATGCAAGTAGGAAGAGCTCAAGTAACTAAGAACCACAATTAGGAACATGCAAAAACATAGTAAAAGCAAAGGTCTTTCTAACAAGAAAGCACCAGGATGATCAGAATACTCAAAAATTGGACCTCAGAAATAATTAGGAAGTACAGCATGATGTAGTGGATAAAGTGTTGGACTTGAAATCAGAAAGACTTGGGTTCAAATCCTACTTCAGCCTCTTACAGCATGACGACCCTGGACAAATCACTTAACTTCTCTAGACTCAGTTTCTTTATTTGTAAAATGAGACCTTTGGGCTCTCTTCCAGTTCTAAATCTACTATCCTAGAGGAAAGGAAAAGAGAATAAGAGGCTATCATGTAGGGAAATATTCAATTAATAATCATAGTAATGATGAACATGAATGGAACGAATTGACCTATAAAACAAAGGACAGCAGAATGGATGATTAGAAAAGAGAATAAGAAAATATGTTGTTTATGAGAAACACACTTGA
>NW_027555300.1:0-50018 GCF_003287225.1 Phascolarctos cinereus
CGTCTTTTAATGTAGAAGCTGCAAGGTCCTGTGTAATCCTGACTGTGGTTCCATGATATTTAAATTCTTTCTTTCTGGCTGCTTGCAGCACCTTCTCTTTCATCTGGTAATTTTGGAATTTTGCTATTATATTTCTTGGTTGTCAATTTGGGATCTCTTTCAGGTGGTGATGGTGGATTCTTTCTATGGTTATTTTCCCTTCTGGTTCTAGGACTTCTGGGCAGTTTTCCTTTATGATTTCCTGAAAGATACTGTCCAGGCTCTTTTTTTCATCATGATTTTCAGGTAGTCCAATAATTTTTAAATTGTCTCTCCTGAGTCGATTTTCCAGGTCGGTTGTTTTACTGATGAGGTATTTTACATTTTCATTTTTTTTCTTTTTTGTTTCTGTTTGACTGATTCTTGCTCTCTCATAGAGACATTAGTTTCCATTTGTCCAATTCTAGTTTTTAACAGATTGTTTTCTTCTGTTAGTTTTTGTACTTCCTTCTTCAACTGGCCAATTGTGTTTTTTAGGGACTTTTTCTTCAGTGTACTCTTCTGTTAGTTTTTGTCCTTCCTTCTTCAATTGGCCAATTGTGTTTTTTAGGGACTTGTTTTCTTCAGTGTATTTTTTTTCCAACTGGCCAATTGTATTTTTGAAGGACTCTTTTACCTCTCTCATTTGACTATTAAAATCCTTCTTGAGCTCTTCTAAGAAGGCTTTTTGGGCTTCAGACCAGTTCATATTCCCTTTTGTTGTTGCAGATGTGGGTTTGTTGACAATGTTGTCCTCTTCAGAATTTCTGTCTTGATCTTCACTCTTCTCATAATATGAATCTATGGTACGTTTCTTTTTACTCATGGTGTTTCTTTATTCCCTGGCCTTTAAAGAGATTGAGCTCTCCTGCTGGGGAACAGAGGGTACTGACCCAAGCTTCTTGTGTTGGGAGCCTAGGTCTTGGTCACTGGCTTTGTGCTGGGGCCTCTTATGCTGGAATTGGAGGCTGTAGGTTTCTGGCAGCTTACCTTGTGTTGGGCTGGAATCAGCAAGGCTGGAACTTTCAGGCAATTCTAGGTTGCCTGCTTTTCCTTTCCTTTAGCTTTCTTCGCTCCTTTTAGATGGCTGCTGCAGGATGTTTATCTGCTTGGGGCCCCCTGCAGTGTTGTCTCCCTCGTTTCTGCTAATGCACGGGAGATTCCTTTGCAGATTGCCGAGGCTCCTGTGGTTTCTGAGATGGTTTCACCAGTTCTGCCCTGCACCACCGGAGGTCCAGGTGTTGGTGTTTGCCTGCTCTACCACCTGGGCTTCAGGATTTCTTCACAATTGGGGCTTCAGGGCTCCTACAGCTCACCTGGTGTTGGGTTGGAATCAGCAAGGGGCTTTAGGAAGCCTTTAGGTTGTTTTCTTCACCTCCTTTCAGATGAATGCCCAGGGTACTTATCTGCCTGGGGCCCCTTTTTTTGCTGAGGCACTGGGAGACCCGTTTGCTGGGCTGCTGCACTGCTGCTCCTGTCTTTCTTCTAGTTCAGGTGTTCCAGGGTTTTTTTTCTGGGGTGATATTTTCTGGGTTTTCAGAGGTTGATAGGGGAGAGTGAGAGCGACTACCTTTTCACTCCGCCATCTTGGCTCCCGGAAGTCCTTGATTTTTCCTTAAATTGAAAAATAGCATTCAGCTAAGACTATCACTAAGCATTATTTGTAAGGCCATAAACGAGCTTCCTGAGAGAAAAGTGTCACGACAAGATGGATTTACAAGTTAATTCTATCAAACCTTTAAAGATCAACTAATTCCCATATTAAATCAATTATGTAGAATAATATCTAAGAAGAGGTCTTATCAAATTCCTTTCATGAAAGAAACATGATCTTGACACCTAAACCAAGAAGAGTGAAAACAAAGAAAAAAAATTATAGACCAATTTCATTAATGAATATGGATGCAAAAACCCTAAATAAAATACCAGCTAAAATATTACAATAACATATTACAAAGGTTGTACTTTATGAAGAAGTGTGATTTATGCAAGGAATTCAAGGATTTTTCTTTTAATATAAGGAACACTATTAACCTAATTGGGTATATCCATAATGAAAGTAAAAATGTCATGATTGTATGAAAAGATGTAGAAAAGTCTTTGATAAAGTTTAACATCCATTTTTATTAAAAACACTTGAAAATATTGGTACAAATTGATTTTTCCTTAAGTTGATAAATAGCATTCATCTAAAACTATCAATAAGCATCATTTGTAAGAGGTATAAAATACAACCCTTCCCAGTAAGATCAATCTTGAAACAAGACTGCCCACTGGAATCGATATTATTCAATATTGTATCAGAAATCCTAGCAATAGTAATAAGAGAAGAAAAAGAAATTGAAGGAATCAGAATTGGTAATGAGGTAATAAAGTTATCTCTTTTTACAGAAGATGTGATTACATACCTGGAAAATCCCAAAGCCTCAACTAAAAAGTGAGTGGAAACAATGAATAATTTTAGCAAATTAGCAGGATATAAAGTTAATCCACAGTAATCATCCGCACCTGTATATATAACAAATAAAACCCTGTAGAAGAGATAGTAAAACTAAGCCATTTAAAATAAATCTAGACAGTATAAAATACCGGGGAGTATAGGTGTTAAAAAACACTCATGAGTTATATAAACAAAATTATAAAAACTTCTTATACAAATAAAATCTGACTGAAATAATTCAAAAAATATTAATTGTTTATGGCAAGGCAGGGCCAATATAGTAACAATGACAATTTTATTCAAACTAATTTACATATTCAATGCCATCCAAATTAAAAAGCCAAAAATATTCTTACTGAATTAAAAAAATAAGTTCATTTGGACAAAGAAAAAGTCAAGAATATTAAGGAAATAGTGGGAAAAAATGTAGAGGAAGAAGATTTAGCAGCAGTAGGTTTCAAACTATATTATAAGGCAGTAATTATCAAAACTATCTGGTACTGGTTAAGAAATTTGAATCAGATCCATAGAATGGAATAAGCATACATTTTACAGCAGCAAATATGCATAATAACTTTGTATTTGACAAGCATAAAATCTTAAGATTTTGGGATAAGATTCTGGTAAAATTTTTGAGAAAAGTGGAAAGCAGAACGGCAGAAATTGGGCGTAGATAATACCTTACATGATTTACCAAAATAAGGTCAAAACGGATATATCACCTAGATATAAAAAGTGATTTTATGAGAAAATTAGGAGGACATGGAAATCCATTACTTATGAGACTTACTGATAAGTGAATAATTTATGAATAAACAAGAGATAGAGAGCAAGGTTAGGTATAAAATCAATCATTTCATTTTACATTAAATTAAAAATGTTAATTTTTACGTTACCTTAAATTAATTTCACATAAAGAAAGCTATTCACTTTAAATACATTAAATTCAATTAAAAAGTGCTTTTACAAATAAAACACATGTAGCCAAGATTAGAAGGAAAACAGATAATTGGGAAAAATGTTTTATAAAACAGTTTATAAGATAAAGGTCTCACATTTAAAATATATAAAGGACTTTTTCCAGTATATCAGAATATGAGTCATTTCTTAATTGTTAAATGGTGAAAGGATACAAACAGACATATTTCTGAAGAAGAAATCAAAAGAACTTATAATCATATAAAAAAATACTCTAATCATCACTGATTAGAGAAATGTAAATTAAAACTAACTTGAGATATCATTTTACACCTACCAAACTGGCTAAAATGATAGAAGGGGAAAGTGACAAATGTTGAGAGGGGATATAGAAAAATTGGGACACTAATTCATTCTTGGTGGAATTGTGAACTGATTCCACCATTCTGGGGAGCAATCTAGATTTATGCACAAAGAATTATTAAACTGCCTGTATCCTTTGACCCAGCAATACCTCTGCTTGGTCTATTTCTGAAGATGATTAGGGGAAAGGAAAAGAATTTATGCATGTGAAATGTTTATAATAGCTCTCTTTGTAGCATCAAAGAATTGGAAATTACAAGGATACACATCAATAGGGGAACTGCTGAACAAGTTGTGGTATATGATTGTGATGGAATACTACTGTGCTAGAAGAAATGATAAGCTTGATGGATTTAGAAAAAAGATGGAAAGACACATAATATAATGAAGAGCAAAATGAGCAGAAGCAACAGAAGGTTGTATACAGTAACATCAACATTATTTTAAGAACAACTTTGAGCCAATAAGTTATTTTGTCTATTATAAATACACAAAATAAGTATAAAGGACATATGTAGAAATATGCTATCTGCATCTAGATAAAGAACTGATGTATAGAATAATCTTACATATGTATACATACCTGTTGTAATGATAGCTACTTCTAGGGTGGGGAGGGGAAAAAAAAGAAAATACATTTAAAAAAAAAGAAATCTACATGATAAAAAGAACCAGAGGGCTAAATAAAATTAGAAAGATACAGTGGTAATCTCTTGAAAGAAAACCCCAAATTAAAACTTCCAGGAATTATAATATTCCAAAATTCAGAGCTTCCAGGTAAAGGAATAAAATTTCACAGGTAACCAGAAAGGATTCAAGTACTGAGGCGTCCAAGTCAGGATCACAAATAATTTAATAGCCACCAGTATAAAGAAGTGAAAAGCTTGCAATAAAATACTCCTAAAAGTTTACATCTAAGATCACCTTAATCATGAAAAGTGAAAAATAAAACCCTAAGTGAAAAAAAAAATGGATCCTTAATTAAATAGAGGATTTTAAAGAATTCCTGATAAAAAGAACAGTCATGAAGAAACATTGAAAGTTAAATACAAGAGTTAAGAGAAACAAAAATGAAAACATGAATGAAAAATCTTGTTTCTCTGCAACCATCACCTACAGACAGACAGTGGTACAATGGATAAAGCTTTGGGCCTGGAGTAATGAAACCTGAATTCAAAACTGGCTGCAGACATCAGCTCTGTAACTGTGGGGTCAATCACTTAATTTTATTTTGCCTTGGCTTACTTAAATATAAAATGAGGGTAATAATGGCACCTTTATCATAGGATTGTCCGTAGGATAAAAAGAGACATTTGCAAAAAGTAGTTAATACAATTCTGTTTGAATGCCTACTACCTTCTCCCCTCTACCTGTCTTTCCTACTCTTTTTGTCATAAACATAAACATAAAGACTAAACAAGGACAATCTCCTTACATTTAAATATGGGGAGGTTGTGTCCCTATGGTGGAAGTCTGAGTAGACAGAAGGTGAGAGTTGTTCTGTTACTTCTTAATGATCCTGAGATAAGAATGGAAAGGGGAAGAAGAACATTCACTCAAGGGAGAAAGGAAAAGAAAGGTTAGAGAAAATTATGTCACAAAATTAGGGTGCACAAGTAACCATTTATATAAACAAAACCACCTGACACTTGTCCCTTATTTTCATCTGAAGTGTCTAAATAAAGGAAGAAAACTCAGAGATACACACAGAGTTGAGTACAAAATGTTAGATTATCTGAGTGAAAAGGTCAGAAAACAGATTATGGAGGGCTGAGAAGTGCCTTAAAGAAAGGTATCAGGTATATACTTTTCCTAGAAGTTAGTGAAAGGGAAAACATTTGGAAAGATAGCTTGAAGATAATAGAGGGTGAGAGAGCCTTTTCAGGCTTGAGAGGTCAAGATATATCTTGTAAGAGCAGAAATTTAACTACATTCTATAAGCTGCTTTAAATTGTTCTTTATCCTATAAGATATACAGCAATGACAGGATAATTCAAATGTAAGGTCTGTACTAAGGGAAGAAAAAAAACAGAAACAGAGAAAAGAAAAGCCAGTTCATGCTTTACAATGTATAACATTTGACACTCTCAAAGGCTCATTGTAGCAGAGCTTATGTAAAAATGCAAGCCAGAATTCTGATGGTCCCTGATGTGAATTGCTTTTCCCCCAATAAGTAAAGAATTAAGGTAAAATGGACATAAAAAAGAAAAATGTTGTCTCTGCTGATGTGAAGATGTACAGTAGGTGGCAGCAGACTTGGTTGCTCTGGGATGGAGGTCTCTGCAATCTGAGGCTCAGGCTATATCTTTCCCCAGATACTCTAGAAGACATACACATTCCCCAAGGTATATAGTGCCACTGTGCCACCACACACAATGAGTCTTGAGAAACAAAACATGGGACTTTTGGGAAGATGATGGAGACTCAGTGGGCTTTCTCATGCCTAACTATTTTATGCCTCAATTCCTCCAGCTCAGAGGGATGTGAGAATGGGTGTACTGGTAAGTTTTTTTAACACCAGCGCTCAAGAGAGAAAAATGAATGCAGTATGCACTTTTAAGGTTAATCTACATTATTAACATTCTTCTCTGTCCTTTTTTTGTCTAAGCAAAGTAAAAAATCAATTAAAGTGAAGCCCTGATTTTGAGTGTCTGCTGATTTCTGAAGTATAAGTGGTCTCACTGAAAACATCACAATTACCTCTCTAATGCCAACAAAGCATACCCTGCATATAAGGGAATGTGAATGGATTTGGGGGTACATAGTCCACATGGAGTCCAATTACTAAGAGAATGATCAAAAAGTAGCTCTATAAGCAAGCACAAGTGGCAAGAGTAAGCTCAGAAATCCCACATAAAATCATCCTAAGGTAGATCCAATATCTGCTGAAGATAAAAAATGACAAAAGCTTAGAGTGCTTTCCTAGTTAGAAGTGGCATTGAGATAAGCTGGTAAAATAATAACACCATGGAAAAGCCTAATGAGCAATCTCTTGGTATTGAAGGTAGATTGGAGTGATGGAGAAGGATGAACACTGAGTCCTTCCCAATGGTATTTGGATTCTCAGTGTCACTAAGCTTCTAGAAATTTTTAGAAATAATTCTGGGGGGAACTTGTCTCTGCAGCTCAGGGAGGGGACTCATCCCAGTGGGAGGAAGTTGCTTTACCTCACACTAAACAGAAGACATGCAAATTGAGTTCCTCCCTCTAGGGATGAAAACCTGTGTCTGCAGCTCTGGGAGAGTAGCTTTTCTTCTGTGTGGTCTTTTTGTCCTAAGAACTGACACTGTGGGGACTGAAGAATGGGTTTGGACTGAATGGAATTTTCCTTCTGACTCTTTTACAAGGTAGTTTTATGTTTTGCTTGTTTTTCAATCAAGAATACATTCTTTGAAGTGGTGTATTTGTGTGAATATTGTCTTCAATGACTCTCTGTTTGCAGGTGTCCATTGTGGTGTTCAGCTGGTAGAGTCTGAAGGTGATGTGAGACAGCCTGGAGGATCCCTTCACCTTTCCTGCAAACCTTCTGGATTTGCCTTCAGCATCTCTTACATTAGATGGGTCCACCAGGCTCCAAGGAAGGGGCTGGAGTGGCTTGCATCTATTTATAGTAATGTAGGAAAAACATTCTATGTGCACTGTGTGAAAGGCTGATTCACCATCTCCCTGGACTACAGCAACGACATGCTGTACGTGCACATGAATTCCCTTAAAGCTGAGGACACAGACATGTATTACTGTGCAAGAGATACAGTGAGAAAAAGGAGTATGAGAGCAGACATAAAACTCCTCATTAGACAGGCCACATGGAGAGTGACTTAAGAGAAGGAACTCAACAACACAGAGCACAAGGAGAGTGTTGCGGTTTGAGAGGTTGAGAGGTTGTGACCCCTCAAAGACTGAAGTACATGGGTCATCTGGAATGAATTCATAGACTCAAGTATTCTTTAAGCCAAAGTGGCAAATTTTATTGTTATGCTTTTCAGGGGGCAAGGATTCTTAAAGGATCCTGCAACCTTAGAGAGATACAGTTAAAGTTTATATAGGATAAAATACAATAAAACATGTGCCAAATATGCTAACTAGGGGATTCAGGGTAGGATTAGGGAGTGGTTAAGGAGTGGTTAATCTTTAAAGGAACATGCACTTCATATACTTACTGTGCAGGTATTTTACCCAGAGTTCACTAGGAAAAGCCCACGAGGGGGGCCACATGGAGGTGTGGTTTTAGGTCTGCCATGTCACTAAGTCAACTAGAGTTCAGGGTAACTGAGAGCTGTCCAGTCTGACACCAATCAGTGTCTTGTTAGACAAGATAGATATAGGGAGTATAGATATGTTTTAAGTTTAAGTTAATGAGGAGCCCAGGATGTAGATAATGAGGTAGGACAGTAAGATAGTATAGTAGTGGGTAAGAATGTCTTTATGATGCAGTGCAAAGCCAGTTTAAACTAATAAATCCTTTGGGTGCTATTTGAAAGTGCACCAGGAAGAGAGATAAGGGTCTTGCTGGGGCCCACTCATGCATAATTGCTAAGCAGAGAGTCCTTGGGCTGGGGAGAAACTGTCAGGGACAGTGTTTCTGAGGCTAGGGAGAAATTGGGATCCAAGTACAAGCACCCAAGCATAAGCACCCAAGCACCACATTAAGACCACTTAGAATAACAGCTGAAGCATGAAGCTGAAAAATTTTCAAGGTCTTTGGTTTCTTCCCAATTCACAGTGACCATCTCTCCCACCCATCCATCCATCCATCTGTCTATCCATCTATCTATCTATCTATCTATCTATCTATCTATCTATCTATCTATCTAATCTCCTTTGTGTCCCTGACATTATTTCCTGTTTCTGTTGCCTGTGAGTATAGAGAGAAGATGTGTTCTTTTAATGGTTTACGTGTTTTGCCTATGGTGACTAATTGCTCTGTAGCTTTCAAACATGAGGCAGATCAGGAATTATTGAACATTTACCCTGCATTCTACAGCGGGTTGTATGCACTGTACATGTGGAAAAGATACTTACGTTCAGTTACATTTAATATATATGTACATATATTTATATGTCTACATTATACATATGATCCTCCTAATGTTTATGTATGCAGACCTGTATGTATACATATACATCCCATGTGTATGAATAAACATATCAGAGGATCATGACAATGTAATTGGAGGGAATCTGAAGTTTGTTTTCAATCAGACCTCTCGTAATATCAAAATTATATTCCTGTTACTTGATAAATGATCCTCTTCATTTGACTGGATATATCTGTATATGCCTCAGATCCCTTATCTGTGAAGTCAGAATAGCTTTTGAGACCTTTGAGCTGGATATAATGTTCAAAAGTTATTCTTTATTCTAATGTGACAGGTTAGTAAAAGGGATTCAAGGGGAGGCAGCATGTTTATTATAAAGCCTGGCATATGGTCAGAGGTTATTACATACTTTCCTATATACCCTCATTATCAATTGCACAGGGGAAGGTAAACTGATGTGGGGAAATTAAGAAAACAAAAGAGGAGGGTTGAAGTGGAACACTTGGACAAGGGTGTGTGAACCCCCCCTAAAAGAACCCCAATTTGATGACAAATAAGTTCTAAAAAAGAGACAAAATTGGGGTACATGTCTCCAGAGTTTAATGTCTCTCAAGCCGGCTTGACATGCATTGCACGGGAGTTCAGTCCAAAAATGGGCCCCCCTAAAGGAGCAAGTTGAGAACTGGCTTGAATTGGAGTTTGGGGTACAGCCTTAAATGTCTTTTGAAAAGTAGGTATTCTGAAGTGATGCCAATCAATTCTGAGAGGTGGGCCATATTAAGATGAAGGTCTTTCAGTATGTGAGAAAGATCACTTAATTCTGGTCAGAGACATCAATTTCCATATCTCCTGTCTAGACAAGAGGGAGGAGTCAGCATTCTCCCAGATCTTTCTAGGCAATGTAATGACCAGGAATAGACTCATTTAGATTACATCCTTTTTTTTTTAAAGGTACATTAATTAATTTATTTCTAGTTTTCAACATTCATTTCCACAAGATTTTGAGTTCCAAATTTTCACCCCATCTCATCCCTCCCACAACCCCAAGACAGTGTGCATTCTGAATACCCTTCCCCTAATGTGACCTCCTTTCTATCTCTCCCAGCTTCCTTCTCTTATCTCCTTCCTCTTCTATTTTCCTTTAGGGCAGGATAAATTTCTATACACCATTGCCTGCATATTTCCCAGTGGCATGTGAAAACAATTTTTTAACATTTGTTTTTAAAACTTTGATTCCAAATTTTCTCCCTTCCTCCCTCCCCACACACCCTCGTTGAGAAGGCAAGCGACTTGATACACTTTATACTTGTGTAGTCATGCAAAACACTTCTATAGTAGTCATGCTATATTTCCCTTAATCCTAAAGGGTTTGTCCCAGGCAAAAAGACCTGAGGAATTTGAATCTATGCTGCCATGGTGCAATCAGTTTCACCAGGCAGAACAGTACAGGGAAACATCTTAAGATTTTATGTAGTAACCAGAAAACACAATAACTAATATCTTTACCACAGTCAATATTTATGTAAGGTTAGATTTAATAAGGCCTTCCTACAGGTGTATCCTAAAAGGCAGAAAGACATAATTCCTTCTAATCTTCTATAACTTTCTCTCTTGGTTTTCCAATCAACCTAAAAATCTTCATTTTCTATCCTTTAACTTAAAATAAAATCAAAATTCCTATCCCCCCTTCAACATGATTAAACCATAAGAAGCTGGCACAAAGGCACCGAGAACAACTATCCAAGGATGGAGTAGCTTAAGGAACATGTACTTGCTGTGGACAACCCCACCCCTCTGTGTTCCCAAACCATTTTTTCCCCCACCTGCCATAATTTTTCTAATCTTTTCTAATCTTTTTTTAATACAAATTTATTTATTTTTCGTTTTCAACATTCACTTCCACAAGTTTTTGAGTTCCAAATTTTCACCCCATCTCCCCCTCCTCTCACTCCAACTTGTCATGCATTCTGAATATCCTTCTTAGTCTGTCCCTCTTTTATCTCTCTCCTTCTCTTATCCCTTTCCCTTCTATTTTCCTGTAGGGCAGGATAGACTTCTGTACCCCATTTCCTACATTTCTTATTTCCCAGTAGCGTGTGAAAACATTTTTTTTGAACATATGTTTTTAAAACTTTAGGTTTCAACTTTTCTGTATTCCTCCCTCCCTACCCACCCTCATTGAAAAGGCAAGCAACTCAGCATAGTTTGTACATGTGGAGTTATGCCAAACATTTCCATAGTAGACATGTTATGAAAAACTAACTCTATTTCCCTTAATCCTATCCTGGCCTCCCATTTATTCTATTCTTTCTTTTGACCCTGTCTCCTCAGAAGTATTTACTTCAGATTACCCCTTTCCCAATCTGCCTCTCTCTATCATCCCCTGCTCTTTGTCCCCTTCTCCCCTATTTTCCTGTAGATTTCCATACCCAATTGAATGTGTATGTTATTCCTCCTTAACCAAATCCGGTGAGCATAAGATTCACTCACTCCCTGTCACCTTCCCCCATTTACCCTTCCACTGTAAGAGACTTTTCAGTTTTTTTTTTTGGTGAGATAATTTACCCTTTCTACCTCTCCCTTTCTTCTTCTCCTAGTATAACCCTCTCTCATCCTTAATTTTATTCTCCAGATATGACCCCTTAATCTTCAGCTCACCCTGTCCCTCTATCTATCAATATAATACATATAATTTTTTTTCCTCCAACTACCCTGATACTGACAAAGGTCACATGAATTATAAATATTATCTTTCCGTGCAGGAATGTAAACAGTTCAAACTTAATAAGTCTCTTATGATTTCTCTTTCCTGTTTACTTCTTCATGTTCCACTTGAGTCCTATATTTGAAAGTCAAATTTTCTATTCAGCTCTGGTCTTTTCATCAAGAATGCTTGAAAGTCTCTATTTCACTCAAGCCATTTTTTCCCCTGAAGATTATATTCAGTTTGCTGGGTAGGTGATTCTTGGTTGTAATCCTATCTCCTTTGCCTCTGGAATATGAAATTCCATGCCTGCAGTCCTTTAATGTAAAGCTGCTAAATCTGTGTTATCCTGATTGTGTTTCCACAGTACTTGAACTGTTTCCTTCTGGCAGCTGTAATATTTTCTTCTTGACCTGGGAACTCTGGAATTTGGCTATAATATTCCTAGGAGTTTTCCTTTGGAGATCTCTTTCAGGAGGAGATCTGTGGATTCTTTCCATTTCTAATTTGCCCTCTGGTTCTACAATATCAGGGCAGTTTTCCTTGATAATTTCTTGAAAGATGATGTCTAGGCTCTTTTTTTGATTATGGCTTTCAGATAGTCCAATAATTTTTAAATTCTCTCTTCCTGGATCTATTTTCCAAGTCAGTTGTTTTTCCAATGAGATATTTCACATTGTTTTCTAATTTTTCATTCTTTCGGATTGTTCTACTGTGTCTTGATTTCTCATAAAGTCACTATGTTCCAATTGCTCTATTCTAATTTTTAAGGAGGTATTTTCTTCAGTGAGCTTTTGGACTTCCTTTTCCATTTGGCCAATTTTTCTTTTTAGGGCATTTTTCTCCTCATTGGCTTTTTGGACCTGTTTTGCCATTTGGGTTTGGCTATTTTCTTCAGTATTTTTTTGGGTCTTCTTTAGCAAGCTGTTGACTTGTTTGTGATTTTTCTTGCATTACTCTCAGTTTTTCTCTACTTCCCTACTTGCTTCTCAAGATCCCTTTGATCTTTCGAAGGCCTGGGACTGATTCATATTTTTCTTGGAGGCTTTGATGTAGGAGCTTTGACTTGTTGTCTTCTTGTAGTTGTATATTTTATCTTCTTTTTCACCAAAGTAAGATAATATACTCTGACTCTTTTTGGCGCTGCTTGCTCATGATCCGGGCAATTACTGATTTTAAATGCTTTGTTAAGTAAGAGTCTGCTTCCAATGTGGAGAATGTTACTGTCCCAAGCTTCGGGGGTTTGTACAGCTGTTTTCAGAATACTTGTAGGGCCCTGTAAATTTTCAGTTCTTCCAAGGTGGTATGATAAGGGGCAAGGTGTTTTCCTTTCCTGGCCTGCGACTACAAGTACTCCTTTCTGTCCTGTAACTGTGAGAGGGTTCCTCTCCACAACCACTCAAGCTCCACCAAGCCAGCACTCCTCCTGACGCCAGTAGAGCCACCCAGAACTGTGGCCCAGATACAAACACAGGCAAAGCAAGAGATTCCTGCCTCAGCACTGGCAAAGATATCCCTGCAATCCCTCTCTGATCAGCCACTGGATTCCCACTCAGTCTGTGGGCTGGAAGGTCCAGACACAGCTGCCACCCCACCCAGGGCTATGCTCTTGGGGAACTGAGCTGAAACCCCACCTTCCTTTCTCAGCGCCAACAGAAACGGACTTTTCCCACTGATGTTCTAAGTTGTCTTTGGCATTGGTGGATTGAGGAGTCTGGAAACCTCCACAGCTGCCTGTGATTTAGTCCTCTGAGGCCTGCTCCAGGTTTGCTGGGGCTTGTGAGCCCAGGCCGATCTGCGCTGTGCTCCCAGCCAGGCGTGATACACCTTTCTGATCAATCATCCAGGTCGTCTTGGTCTGGAAATTTATTTCACTCTGTGTTTTTGTGGGTTCTGCTGATTCAGAATTTGTTTAGAGTCATTTTTTATGAGTATTTGGAGGGGTTTGGAGTAGAGCTCAGGCAAGTCACTGCTTTCACTCCACCATCAGGGCCTCATCCCTTTCGTAGTCTTTCAAAGCCATTACTCACACTAAGTCCACCGTTCTTTACATTCCAAATTATAAAAAAATACATATGCATACCACTTTTTATCTTGCTTCTCTTCTTCCTGTTAGAATCTGGAGGAAGTTAATGCCTAACAATTTACAATTCAAGAGAGTTGTATTTCTTACATACCCTTCACAAACAGCTTTATTAAGTTAATGCTTAAAAGACAGAAAAAACCCTTCTTTTTGCAGTTCTAAACACATTGCAGAGATATCACATCTCATCAGTATAAAAGCTACCTATCAACCGGTACTGTTTCCCACTAATTTTTGGGAGAATCGCTCCAGGCTTTTTCATTCCATTACTCATTATCTAACTTTATTCTAGTATCCCATCTGGCCAGCATTGGGACTCCTCAAAAAAGAGTCTTAATCTCCCAGTGAAAGCCTAAGGTGGGAGTTCTTTCCCAATGTTATTTCTGTAATTGTAGACCTTAGAAGGTCCTTAGAAATTTTGTCTGGGTGCATTTTAAATCTTTACCTACAATCATGAAACATTTTACAAACACACACAGAGACAGAAACAGCTTGAGGAGACAAAGTGTGCATGAATGTAATAGTCTTACTTTTTTTGTTTTAGGGTTAGTTTGTTTTAAAGGTCCTTCAACCAATTCAGATCATAATACAATTTACATGTCAAAAATCTTAGTTATTATGTGCCAACTTACTCTGCCTTGACTAGCCAATTACAGAGGATAACCTTCAGAGAAGACCTTCATATGTGGCCGTAGCCTCCAGAGTTAGCTTAGAGAGAAAAATGGACTGCAACCTAAAAACAGAGAGTCCAATAGATAAGTAGCAGGGATTTGCGAGATAAGACTCACACACTCTTCAGGGCTGGGACTTCAGGAGAAAAGTCCCTTGGGTTCTCAGACCCATTGCTGCTGAACTTCAAATACCAGTCCAAAATCTGAGTAAACAGCACCATTTGTTAGGAACTGCCCAAAATGAACCCCAATTTGGAACAAACACCTCTAATAAAGAGACAAATAAGATCTATTTTTCTTTTGCTTTGTCTGAGATTAGAATTGCTACCCTTGCTCTTTAAATTTAGCTGAAGCATAATATATTCTACTGCAGTCTTTTAATGGCTTGGATTGGATTTTTGAGGTACAGCCTTATGTGACCACTGAAGAGTAGGTGTTCTCAAGGGATGCCAATTCACTCAGAAGGTGGGCCATATTAAAATGAGGGTCTTTCAGCGTGTGGCACAGATCACTTAATCCCAGTCAAAGAGACATCAATTTCCACATCACCTGTCTTGACAATGGGAAAAAAATCAATATTCTCCCAGACCTGTTAAGGCAACATAATGAACAGACATAGACCCATATAGATTACATCTTAATGTCCTTCTGAAAAAGGACTGGCCTTTGAAAGAAAGGGGCATGGGAAGCTCTGAGTTTCCAGATATGATTACTAAGCAAAATCATTTTTTCATAGCTAAAATAGAGGTAAAATAGAAGCAGGGGTAAAAAGATTTTTAAGGTAATGGTTTTCTAGAATTTTTTTTCAGGTTTTTGCTCAATCAATGTCATATGTTATCTTTGAAATGTAAATCATGCAAGCATATCTTATCTTAAAAATTATTTTTCCTTCAATACAACGTGAAAGCAATTTTTGAGTTTTTTTCTTTTTTAAAGTTATGAGTTCCAGTTCTGCTTCTGAGAGCCAAAGTTATGGAATAAGAAGTAAGTGGCTCTCATCCTCCCTCAGTGACCTGTGAAAGCCTAGAAAATATTGACCCAGGAAAAAACCTGAGCCATCAAAAACACAGGGCACATCAGTCTTGTACCCCAGGAACCTTGGGGGATTAATTGGAAAGGCCCTTTTTGCTCTGGGGGAGGTGGAGCAGCACAGGTCTGGAGGCTTCCCAGCAAGCCAGTGGCAAGCCCCATGTCAATATACCAGGGGGAGACCCTAAGACAGAAGTTGGTGGAGCAGGCAAGAACCAATATCAGGACACACTGAGAGCCTCAATACAGGCAGGGGGACTAGTAGACACTAGCTTGGAAAACCATCATGGGCAATGGAGTTCTCCAGCAGCAAAATCAACCAGAAACTCAACACAACTTTGGAAAGCACAATTCCAGAAGGCAAAGCTCCGGGCTGACAGACATCTATCAGAATCAAAACATCCCTATGTAGGGCTTGGGTCAGCAGGAGCCAAACATTCAACTGGAAGGCTTGGGTGAGCAGGGAAAGAAGCTTGTGTAAGTGTGCCCTTCACTGCAGCAGGAGAACTCAACACTTTTTTTTTTCAGGTGGGGATATAGGCAGACACCCTGAACCAGGAAATAGGCAGAAACGGAAAATGACCGTAGATTCTTATTTTGGAGAAAGAGAAGATCAAGGCACAAATTCAGAAGAGGACAGCATTGTCACTATACCCACATCTGAAACCTCAAAGGGGAATATGAACTGGTTTCAAGCCCCAAACACCTTCCTCAAGAAGGATTTTAAAACTCAAGTATGAGAGGTAGAAGAAAAATTGGGAAACGAATTCAGAGGTATGCAAGACAAACTCAATACCTTGGAAAAAGAAGGACAAAAATTAACTGTAGAACACAAGTCCTTAAAAATGTTGTTAATACTAATGTTTTTTTCTTCTCTCTCTCTTTCAAATAAAATTAACCAATGATTTATCTACTTTAATGTTTTTTTTTTCATAAAATCGACTCCCTGTTTCATTTATTAATTCAGTGATTATTTTTACCCTCAACTTTATTAATCTCACCTTTAGTTTTTAGGATTTCCAATTTAGTATTTAATTGGGGATTTTTAGTTCATTCTTTTCATAATTTTTTATTAAATTGCACAGCCAATGGAAACATGGAAACATGGAAAAGAGATGAAAAGTATGGATAAAGAATTAGAAAGAGAATCAACAGTTTGGAGAAAAAGATAGAAAACCTAGCACAATCATTAAACCCTTTTAAAATTAGTATGGAACATGTAGAAGCCAGTGGTTCCATGAGACAACAATAAACTTTATTGTCAAAATTTTGAAAATTAAATAATTTTTTAAAAAAATCTGACCTGGAAAACAAATTGAGGAGACAAAATTTAAGAATTATCAGACTACTTGAATTCTTTGACTGAAACAGGAAATTAGATTTCATATTTCTAGAAAATTGCTCAGAATGAGCAGGGAAAATAGAAGTAAAAAAATGCCTTGGTTGTGTCTTGACAGAAAACTTTGGCAATCATATGGACAGAAAAACAGGAGAGAGTGAGATCTGAGGTAGATGCCCTGAGTGAAAAGGTCAGTAAACAAATTACAGGGGCAGCTAAGGTGGCACAGTGAACAGAACTCTGGCGTTGGAGTCAGGGGGAACTGACTTCAAATCTGGCCTCAGAAAACTGAAACTTACCAGCTGTGTGACCTTGGGCATCTCACTTAGCCCTGATTGCCTAAGCAAAACAAAAAAACAAACAAACAACAACAACAACAACAAAAACAATCTACGAAGGGCTAAGAAATGCCATAAAGGAAGGTATCAGGTATATACACTTTTCCTTGGAGTTATGGAAACAGAAATGATATAGAAAGATAGATAAATTGAAGATAATATAGGGTCAGTGAAGCTTTTTAGGTTTGGGATGCCAAAAATACATCTGGTAAGAACAGAAATTTAACTGTGCAACCTAATCTGCTTTGACAGGACAATACAAATGTAAGACCTCTACCAGGGAAAGGAAAGCAGAGAGAGAAATGCAATGAGTTCAGGCTTTACAATATACAAAATTCCACAGTCCCAAGGGCAGAAGAATATTTAGTATTTTTGCTAGCATTCTAACAGTCCCTGATGAGAACTACCTTTTCCCAATGGTTGAAGAATTAATGTAAAATGGACATGAGACAGAAAAATGTCTCAGCTGAGGTCACTGTGTATAGTAGATGGCAGCAGACTTGGTTCCTCTGTGAGGGAGGTCTCTGCAGTCTGCAGCTCAGCTTATACCTGTTCTCAGATACTCCAGAATATATACACTTCTTTTTACATTCCTATTAAACATATTTTCACATTAGTGAAATTGCAAGTAAAAATTAAAACCAATGGGAAGGACCATCAGAAAGAGGAAACAAAACTCAACAGAAAATTAAAAAAAATGATAGTGTTCTTTCTTTGGATGTGGATAGCATTTTCCATCACGAGGCCTCTGGAGATGTCTTGGATTCTTATAATGTTGAGAAGGGTTATGTTCATCCATATTAGTCATAGCACAATGTGGCTTTTATTGTGTACAAAGTTCTCTTGGTTCTGCTCACTTCACTCAGCATGAGACCAGGTTTTTCTGAAGTCAGGCTGTTCATCATTTCTTATAGCACAATACTATTCCATCACATTCATATACCACAGCTTGCTGAACCATTCCCCGATTAGTCGGCATCTTCTCGACTTCCAATTCTTTGCCACCACAAAAAGAGTTGCTACGAATATTTTTGTACATGTGGGTCTTTTTCCCATATATATAATGTCTTTGGGATATAGACCAGACGCTATTGCTTTATCGAAGGGTATGTACAATTTTATAGCCCTTTGGGCATAGTTCCAAATTGTTCTTCAAATTGGTTGGATCATTTCAGAACTCCACTAACAGTGTATTCATGTTCCAATTTTACCGCATATTCTCCAACATTTATTATTTTCCTGTTTTGTCACGTTGGCCAATCTGATAGGTGTGATGTGGTGCCTCAGAGTTGTTTTCGTTTGCATTTCTCCAATCAATAAGTATTTAGAGCTTTTTTTCATTTGACTATAGATGGCTTTAATTTCTTCATCTGAGAACTGTCTGTTCATATCCTTTGACCATTTATCAGTTGGGGAATGGCTTGTATTCTTACAAATTTGTCTTAATTCTCTATATATTTTAGAAATGAAGCCTTGATCAGAGACTGGATGTAAAAATTCTTTCCCAGTTTTCTACCTTCCTTCTAATCTTAGTTGCATTGGCTTTGTTTGTGTAAAAACTTTTCAATTTAGTGTAACCAGGATTATCCATTTTGCTTTTCATAATGTTCTTTATCTCCTGTTTGGTCATGAATTCTTCTGTTCTCCACAGATCTGATAGGTAAACTGTTCCTTCTTCTCCCAGTTTACTTATAGTATCAACCTTTATATCTAAGTACTGAACCCCCATTTTAACTTTATTTTGGTATATGGTGTGAGATTTTGTTCTATGCCTAGTTTCTGCCATACTCTTTTCCAGTTTTCTCAGCAGTTTTTTTCAAAGAGTGGGTTCTTATCCCAGAAACTGGGGTTTTTTGGTTTATCAAATAACAGATTACTATAGTCATTGACTACTGTGTCTTGTATATTTAACCTATGCCACTGATACACCACTCTATTTCTTAGTACCAAGTAGTTTTAATTATTGCTGCTTTATAATACAATTTAAGATCTGGAATTGCTAGGCCACCTTCCCCTACATTTCTTTTCATTAGTTCCCTTCACATTCTGGACCTTTTTTTCTTCCAAATGAATTTTGTTATTATTTTTTCTAACTCTATAAAATAACTTTCTGTTAGTTTGGTATGACACTGAATAAGTAAATTAGCTTACTTGGGGTTGTCATTTTTATTATATTACCTCAGCCTACCCATGAGGCACTGATGTTTTTCAAATTATTTACATCTGATTTTATTTGTGTGAAAACTATTTTGTAATTCTGTTCATAGAGTTCCTGGGGTTTTTTCGGTAGGTAGACTCCTAAACATTTTATAATGTCTATGGTAAGTTTAAATGGAATTTCTCTTTCTATCTCCTGCTGTTGGGCTTTGTTGGTAATATATAGAAATGCTGATTATTTGTTTGGGTTTATTTTATAGCCGGCAATGTTGCTAAAGTTGTTTATTATTTCAAGTAGTTTTTTGCCTGATTTTCTAGGATTCTCTAAGTATATCATCATGTCATCTGCAAAGAGTGATAGCTTTGTTTCTTCTTTGCCTATTCTAATACCTTCAATTTCTTTTCACCATTCCTGGTACATAGTAAGTGCTTAATAAATGCTTGTTGCTGATTTGACCTTCTGTTTCTTCCTGAATGAAAGTCTCCAATATTGCTGAGATGTGTTCAGTCCATGATTTCCATGTAATGTAGACAATGAGTAATTTTTGCTGACATTTTAACACATTAAGAAAAAAATCATAATTATTAAGTATTCTTGAGGGTTAAACTTAACAAAAAAGCTAAACTTAGGAACATTTCTCTGAGCAAGATAACATTGTGTTATGAAGAATAATAACCTGAGAATAACACAGTTTACTGGCTGTCTCAGTCTCCAGTCAAAAACCCCAAGGAAAAGGACAGCTCCCCTTTTAGAGATTTTTGGCAATTACACAACAAAGGACATAACAGGATAGGTGACATCATGTGTTTAAGTTCCACATAATTGGTTATGTATCTGAAGTGTGGGTGACACCATAACTGGTTGGAAATTGGGAGGCTAGCAATAACCCTCATCCAGTCCTTTTGGTGACTAAGAAGTGGTTATTGATTGAGTCCAGTTGTAAGGCCCAAGATAATGGCCCAGAGTTATTTGGATAGCAACCAGACACCAGTGAAAGATTGAATGTTGTAAATATATTAGGGCCAACTCCCTTATGGCAGATCATATCTTCCAAGGTTAGCAGAATTCCTTGAGGCAGGAACAGAACAGTACTTAGCAGGAGAACTGGATTTCTAAACTTAACCTATTACAAGTTACTGGAATTCTGAACTACGTTTGGAGGCAGAGAACAAGAAGTCAGTTATAGAACAAAATCAATAGGCTATAAATAGGATCAATAAGAAAATGATACAATATCTGATGGGGTGGGATCTGAACCACTAAAACATAAAGGTCATGTCTTTGCAATGTGGAATCCAGAAAGGAAAAGTCCTGGACTTTCCCACATAGTCAAATGTCTAATTCTTCTGAGGGCTGTAATTCTAACAACTGGTCTTTCATTATCTCCTGTGCCCAATCTCCCAATTCTCTGTTACCCTTAACCTAGCCTCCCCTCCATTGCCTTACCTCCCTATTCCACTCCCCACTATCCCCAGCCTCTTCCCACCCTTAATGCTTTTGGGACTCCATTCTCCCTTGGTCACATGGTCCAGGTCCCTGGCATTCTGTTACCTCACAGAAACCCCAGCCTACTGGCCACTCCCATCTAATCCTCCTTAGACTCCTCCTCCAGTCACCCCAAACTACTTCGCCACTCCTAAATCCCTCCCAGAGTCTTTCTGTATAAAAGGTCCAGCTGTGTTCCTTAAGGGATACGGATTCTTAACATGTGGCCCAGTAGCATTAGCAATACATATGTTTAAATTCCTTAAGAGTCTGTCCAATCTGGCAGATTCTTTAAATCTCACTCACCCCAATGTTCTAATACACCTTGTCTTTGGCTGAAAGAAGGCATGGCTGAATTCATTTGAGGAGGACCCACCTGTTGTGATTTTGGGTCACAGCTCTCCTACACTTGTAAACCTCAACAGGTCCTTTTTAATTTTAATTTTTTCAGTATTATATTCATACAGAATTCTCACATATATTATGAAAAACATATAAAAAGTTTGAGAGTCATCGTTTCTCAGTAATTAATCATTTTATTAATAATGCTAGCATGTTATTAATAAAAGGATGGCCATTCGGCCATCTCTCTTTGAAAAAAAAAACCCTCATGAAACCCATTAAATGCCCATGGAAAAATGTGTGTTCGTGAGAGTTGGAATCAACTCTGGTTGATTAACAATGAAAGAATGAATATTGTATTGAGACAAGTACCTATTCTACTGAGGGTGTGGGGTATATGATTCTAATCACTTGGTTTTGGTCAAAGAGAATGTTTTAGATCGACATTCTCATATGATAAAAGGAAGAATGCACATTTTCCCAGACTTGTCTGAATAAAACACAATGGGCTTCAACCCATCAATCCACCTAACTTTACTTTTTGAACAGATCTGAGTTCTTCCTCTCAGTATCAGCGTTTCAAAGGCTGCCTGAGTAACCCACAGGGAGTGACTTCTGAATGAGGAAGTAGAAGGGCAAAACCTTGGTTCTATTTAAAGAAATATTTATTAGATGTAATAGAAAAATAATTATTTCTCTCAAACGCATAAACACGACTTTACATAGAGACTAAAGAGTGTCCCATTCATAACTTGTGAAGAAATGTGAAGAAATGTTTACACTTTGCTCCTTTAGCTGAAGTAAGAAATTTCAGTAATCAACCTGGGGAGATTGTAGGACGTTGAATCATGAATGAAACTGACATTACATGAGGAACTTCTAGTGACTGACTGACAAAGATAGCCAAAAAATTATTAAGGCAAATGGGTAAATTTTAGACTAATTTATTAAAAAGGATTTAAATTCTTTTTTAAAAGTAAGGAAGATCTAGATGTTCTTCTCAGGTGCCCCTTCATCGTGGTAACTTGGTTCTTGCACTCAACAGTGAGCAGAGACTGCCTTCTCAAGTCCATAACAGGAAAGTTTAGAAAACATTTTCAATGTAGTCATCATGATCACCACCTTGGACAGTGACTATCCAGCTTCTCTAACCTTATAGAAAAAACACAATCTCTACTTCTGGTCACTATTACAGAATTCATAATGTGTGTTCATGGAACCAGATACTCTGGTACTGGCAAATGGTGATGAGCTTTTTGAGAGAAAGAAAGAAGAGAGAGAGAGAGAGAGAGAGAGAGAGAGAGAGAGAGAGAGAGAGAGAGAGAGAAGCTATTGACAGCACCAGACTCAGATTGGTTTGACTGTTTCATTTCCAGAGTCTTTGTTTGCTTTTCTTCCACTGAAACATACAATCAGATGTTAGTCATGGCTTTTGAACAGTGCAGCTTTGGTGGTGTATATCAGGGTTTGGTGAACATCTTCCTTAGCTTTGGGGCAAGAAGAAATGTCAGAAAGCACCTGGCATTTATTTATAACCTAAGCAGGATTATTATATACTTCTACCATCCAGCATTTAAGGCACTTGGGGCCAAGGCAGAATTCATGCATCTCCTGAGATGAATCAAGTCATGAAATTATACTCTAACCCCCAAATGAAAAGTTTCCAGAATGACATTCATGACCCCACCATGAATCAAAATTCCTCACCATATGGTGGGATATCTTCAACACAAACATTTTGGTGTTGGCAAAGATACCTTCACAGAGAAAGTGCCAGATGCAATCTCACATATGACCATTGAAGACCTCAGCCCTCCATCCCAACCATTGTTATCCTTGGATGAACACAAGTAGTGGCAGGAGCAAGGCCAGCTGATTCCATTGGAGCAAATTCTTTCAACAATATCAAGGGGAAACTAGACATTTAACTCCACTAGGAACACTACAGCTTTCTCTATGCAAACACTGACAGCACAGGACTGGTTCTAGATAATGTAGCACCTAGAAAAGTGTTGCATATGGTTCATTATAGTTACTAGTGGTTTTGACTAAACTTCCTCATTTGTACATTTATAGTAGTAAGGTTGAAACCTGGACAGAAGTCAAGAAATAAAAAGATCATTTTCTGGTGAACTAATTGCTGAGTGACTCCTCACATGATCATTCAGAGAAAATTTAAGAAATTTTTTATTTAATGTGATTTACAAATAAATTTGGTGAGTGGAAATGAAGTCATTAAATCACGGGCCTCAGCTCCTGAAACCTGAAGAACTGGGCTCCAATCATTTCTCTTTATAAAGATAAATGGGAAAGCCACTAATATTCACCTTGCAAATTTTCTGTAGCAGAGAGATATTTCAGGATTGATCAGAGACTGCCCTAGTGGTCCCAATTTTCCTTTTATGGAATAGCAATGCAATACTGTCAAACTGAGCCACAAGTGTAATAACTGTTACCAGAAGTGATGGTGCCCTTTGAATCTCTCCCGAACAAAAAGATTTTTTTAAAAACTAGTTTTCTGTAAGTACTAAGGTTGGATGCAATTCTATGCATTTTGTGGATGAGTGAGTTTTCTGAATGTTTACTTCCAGTGGCACTATGCATAACAATAAACACTTAGCAGTGAAAATAAGAAGTTAGAACGTGAATGTGTTCTTACAATTCTTGGGATACATATCCATTGTTGGTGGAATTGTGAACTAATCGAATCATTTTGGCAAGCAAACCTGAACTATGCTGAATGAGTTATTAAACTTCTTATACCATTTGACCCAGCAACAACACTACTAGGTCTATTTCAAAGACGATTAGGGAAAACGGAAAATAACCTAGATGTTCTTAAACATTTATAGCAGCTATCTTTGTGGTGGCAAAGAACTGGTAATTGTGGGAATGTCAGTCAATTGAGGAAATGACTGAAGCAGTCATGCTGTATGCTTGTGATGGAATACTATTGTACTATAAGAAATATTGAGCAGGATGCTCTCAGAAAAGCATAGTGTGTATTACATGAACTGATCAGTGGAACAGAGTAGACATGGAGCATACAGTAGCAAATGATTGTAGTAAACCTGTATTTGATACATGGGAAATTTTAATGTTTTGGGATAAGAATTTCATATAGGTCAAAATTATTGTGAAAACTGAAGAGCAGTCTGATATAAACTGGGCCAATTTAATAAGACCAATTTGCCAAGATTGGTTGGAGGTTGTCTTTTGCTTTCAAAGAGGACGAGAATGATATCTCTATGCATCTGACTGTGGTTGATCAGACCAAAGCAAGCTTACAATGCTGTACCACAAGTTGAGCTGAAATAGTCCACATGTAATCATATGGGGTGGATTCTCTAAATTGGCACATCTTGCATTTCTTTTGAGCTTCTTCATTTTTGCTTTGCCCCTACAGCACAGCAGCTTCTCCGATGAGAACATGCCACTGTCCTGTACCAGTGTTACATAATTAACTCCAAAATACTTAATTTAATTTTTTTTTTAATTTTCAGGCATTTGGGATTAAGTGTGTTACCCAGGGTTACACAGCTGGTAAATGTCATGTTTGGTCTGAGGCTGGATTTGAACTCAGGTGCTCCTGATTCCAGGGCTGGTGCTGTATCCCCTGTGCCACCTAGCTGACCAATTTCCAAAATTCTTAAGAGAGATCTTCATCATTTTTTCTGACCCCCAAGTGTGCACTTGCCCTGTGTGACTTCCCCATAAGACAGTCTTTTTGGCAAGTATAGGTTTGGCATTTGAACAATGTGGCCAATCCATTTAAGCTGTGCCCTCTGCAGTAGAGTTTGAATGCTTGACAATTGAGGCCAAAAAAGCACCTGAGTGTGTGGTATCTTATCACACCAGGTGATCTTCAGAATCTTCCTAAGACAGTTGAAATGGAAGGAATTCATTTTCCTGGCATGCTGCTGGTATGCTGTCTAGGTTTCAGGCATACAACAATGAGGTCAGCACAACAGCTCTGTAGACCTTCTGTTTGGTAGGAAGTCTAATATCTCTTCTCTCCCACTCTTTCCTTTAAAGGCTCCCAAATACTGATTTAGCTTGGACAATGCATACATCAACCTCATTATCAATGTGTACAAACCTGCAAAGTATATTGCCAAGGTAAGTGAACTTATCCACCTCATGCAAAAGTTCTCCTTTTTCTGTGAGCAAGGTTCCATGTATGGGTGGTATGGTGCTGATTGCTGGAACATTTGTGTTTTTTTGGTGTGGTTAGACCAAAATGAGCACAAATAGCAGAGAATACATTCATTCTTTGTAGCACCTGAGCTTCAGAGGCTGCATTGAGTGCACAATCATTCCAAACAGAAAAGCATGCACTGACACTTCCTCCACTTTAATCTTGACTTGTAGCCTTTTCAAGTTGAACAATTTACCATCAGTGCTGGAGCTGATTTTGATGCTGTTTGTCCTTATTGAAGGTGTTTGAGAGCATGGCTTAAAAAATCATGCTAAAAGCATGGGAGCAAGCATATAGCCTTTTTTCACTCCATTGGTGAGTGGGAAAGCACAAGACCATCATGCATTATCTAGAACCTGGCAAGCATACAGTCATGAAATTGACATACTGATGGTGATCTTCTCTGGGGATCTAAATTTTGACATAAGATAAGGTCAAAATGTATGCATGACCTACATACATAGGTTGATATTGTAGCAAAATTAGAATAATATGGCCCATTTTACCTATCAGACTTATGGGGTGGAGGGCAACATATGAATAAACAAGAAATAGAGAGTGTTCTGTGGTGTAAAATGAATGCCACTTACATTAAATTAAAAAGATTTTGTATAAATACAACCAATGTGGCCAAGATCACAAGGAAAACAAAATTGGGGGAAAATTTTTAAAGACGCTTTCTCAGATAAATGTTTCATATATGCCAAGTGAAACCTTTGTCCAATTTATAAGAATATGAGTCATCTCCCAATAGATAAATTGTCAAAGGATATGAACACGTAGTTTTTCAATGAAGAAATCAAAAGTATAGCCATAGGGAAAATGCTCTAAATCACCGTTGATTAGAGAAATGCAAATTAAAGGAACTTTAAGATATCACCTTAAACTTATTATATTGGATAAAACGATAGGAAGGGAAAGCAACAAATATTGGAGTGGATGTAGAAAAATTGGAACACATTCACTGTTGCTTTAACTGTGAGCTGATCCAACCATTTTATACAGCAACCTGGAATTATGCCCAAAGAGTTACAAAAGTGTTTATAACCTTTGTCCCAGGAATGCTACTATTAGATCTCTTTCCCAAGGTGATTCAAGTTAAAAAGGAAAAGAATCTATGTGTTCTGAAATAATTATAGCAGCTCTCAAAGAACTGGAAATTGAGTGGCTGCTCATCAATTGGGGAATGGCCAAACAAGCTGTGATATATGATTATGATAGAATACTACTGTGCCATAAGAAATGATAAGCAGATAGATTTTAGATAAAACATAGAAAAGCTGAAATAATGAAGAAATAATGAAGAGTGATATAAGCAGAACCAGAAGAACATTGTAAACAGCAACTGCAAAATTATTCTAAGAACAATTTTGAATGACTAAGTCATTTGGTGTATTATATATACTCAAATCAACTACAAAGGACCTATGAAGGAATGTGTTATCCCTACCCATAGGAAGAACTGATAAATAGAAGAGTGTTTAGTATGGTTTTACATACATATACATAAATATATATACATATATACACACACATACACAAACACACACACAAACCTATTTATGTGTAATGGTAGCCATCTATCAGGTGAGATGGGAAGGGAGGTAGAAAAAAAGTGCACAGCAGAGAGCAAAATAAAATTTAGAAAGAAATACAGAAAATGAGGGTAGCTTTGAAAATGACATGTAATATTACATAGTTGTTTTTAAGAAGTGAAGATTTAATTGGAAATTCGTTGGTTTATATTGAATCCTCTTTTTCGTTATGCTATGTATATAAAGTTCTTCTTTTGTCTTTGTGTATTTAAGTTTAAAATGAATAAAAATTTCAAAAATTGAAAAAATAAATTGCAACATGCATGCAAAAAAGAAAAGGTTGAAGAACAAGGGATAGGATTTTGAGTATTCTCCAATTATAGACAAAATGGGAGGAGTACTGAATCAAATGCACATTAACAGTATTTAGCTTTCTCGAGAATTTATGCCTTTTCTTCAGAAACTACAATAAAGGTAGAATGGTTGAAATGGTTGTAAAATAATACCAAGGGATTTTGAGATTCAGAAAAGTAGGAAAGATGGATCTTACAGTGAATATCTATTGCATCTGCTTCTCACCTTGGAAAATCCTTTAAGAGATTTCTCACACTGAATAGAATAATAATAACAATAATAATAATATTTATCCCCCTGGGTTTTTAGGACAAAAGTGACAGTATTTCTAAAGCTCTTTGCAAACCTTAAAGTGCAATATGAAAGGTAATTGTTATTATTGTTATCATAATGATGGTGGATGAAGAAAAAGACATACTCTAACTTTCTATGAAATCAGCTGAGTGTGTTGGTATTGCTAAAGGGAATTATGCAAGTATTAGATTTCCAAACAAACAACAACCAAAAGAGTGAGTTAGGCAGTCACAGTGACTTACCTAGAAGACAAACAGATCCACGTCCAGAACAACTCTGTTGAATTATGGGCATAAATTTCTTTACTCCTTTATTAAATGGATTTCAATCGCCTTCAGAGAAAATAAAAAGCATGTTTTAAGAAGAATGAGGTCATATAGACGTGAAAACATGCTGTATGAATAGGACTGACAGAAAGTTTCCATCTTTATTACAATTTAACTACATTTTTTTTTATTTTCATAGTGTTTTGTTTTCCCAAATTATATGTTAAAACAGTTTTCAAACATTTTTAAAAAAATTTTGAGTTCCAAATTTTATCCTTCTTTTCCTCCTTTCCTACCCTTCCCCATCCGTGAAAGAATAAGCAATCTGATATAGATTATACATGTAGATGCAATCGTGTAAAACCTTTCCATATTACTGATTTTGTACGAGAAGACTTGAACAAAAAAAAATGAAAGAAACAAAGTGAAAAACTGGCATGCTTCAATCTGCATTCAGTCAGTATCAGTTCTTTCTCTGGAGATGGATAGCATGCGTCATCATGAGTCCTTTGGGATTATACTGGATTATTGTATTGCTGAGAACAGCTAAGTAAATCACAGCTCTTCCTCATACAATATCGCTTTTACTATATCCACTGTTCTCCTGGTCCTGCTCAATTCACTTAACATCAGTTCATGTAACTCTTTCTAATTTTTTTCTGAAATCATCCTTCTCGTCATTTTTTAGAGCACAATAATTTTCCAGCACAATCATATATCACCGTTTGTTCAGCCGTTCCTCAATTGATGGGCATCCCCTCACTTCCTAGTTCTTGGCCACCACAAAGAGATATGCTTTGATCCAGCAATACTACTGCTAGATCTATGTCTCAAAAAGAATGAAAAAGTAAAAAGGACCTATTTGTAAATTTCAACTACATTCCACATAATGTATCAAATTTTAATTTTTTTCTAAGATCATGAAACTGACAAAAAAATGAAAATACAAGTCCTGTGCCCGTGGAGGGAAAGAAAACATCCAAAATTGATACAGTTCACATTCTATTCTGTATACAAGATTTCACAATGCCAATGGCTGATATACGAAAATAATTTGTTTTTTGGAAAGGTCCTAATGGACCTCATAAACCCCTACCCTTACTTCCCCACCTTCACACCCTCTCCCTCGTGGGAGAAGAAAGAGAAAGTCGAAAAGAGTAGGTAAAAGATACTTTGTTTCCTGAGGACATAGTGACAGCAGAGTTGGGAGCTCTGAGTAAGGAAAGAGGTGCCTCCATTTGGAAGCTCTGTCCAAAATACTTTACCCTTGACAATGGAGAAGACAAACTCATACCCCTAGAGAACTATGTCACTGCCCCACCATACACAATGAGTTTCATTAGAAACAGACCATGAAGACTACGGAACATCTCCTGTCCATTTCATGCCTTAATTCCTCTGGCTGGAAGAGGGATATGAGAGAACATGATTCTCACTAGAGGTAAATAACAAGCAGATCCCAATTATTATTTAAAAATTAAATTATTTTAAACAAATACTAAAACTTAAACACACAGTAAAAAAAGAAAAAGAAACACTATGAAGTTTAATATTAACAATATAATACAAAATAAGAAAAGAAAAACTAAAATGCATTGCCATGTGCACTGCAAAATAGAAGAGATTATTCAAAATATACAGCAATAAATTTCCATTTCAAGAAAGCCTATATAAATATGTACTACACATTTTGTTCAGAGCTGTCCATTTTGTTTCCTTCTAAGTTTTCTTATATATATATATATATATATATATATATGTATATATATGTGTGTGTGTGTATGTATATATGTAAGTGTGTGTGTATATATATATATATGTATATATATGTGTGTGTGTGTATGTATATATGTATGTGTATATATATATATATATATATATTCCAATTGTAAAAATAAGCAAGGGCCCTGCAATGAACCACCGGAGCTGTTGGCAGCAATCAAACAGTACACCAAATGGGAGGGCATGAAATAAATAAAAGATGTGGGCCAGGCTGATCAGTAAGGACTGACACAGTTTATGCATCTGAGGGTACAGGTTATATAGAGGAAATCTACCCTAGTTAGAAAGAATCATCCCCGTGAGACACTCCCTGAACATCTGCTGATAAGTGACAATACCTATTTTCTAGTAATCAGAGTTCCTAGATTGGGATGTAAAACTCCAAGACTTTTCCCTGGTGCCTAAGGTTGAGAGAATGAGAGGGAATGTCTCTGGAACCTCCCTTGCAGGGAGAGATTTGAAAAGCCCTTACTTCTAAATGATTGAGCCCTGTGGGTTAAGCCTGGGCAAAGGTCAAGCTTTGTCCTGGATCTTAAACCCAGAGAAGACCCTTAAAGCTCACCCTCTACAAACTCCTCCCTTTTCGAATTTGCAAGTATCTTGAGGAGATGAACATCTGCTCCCAACTCTCTGATCCTTCATTTAATTAAGGTATCAGTTCAGGGAATAATGAAACATAATATGAAGAATAACACTGCCCAAGAAAATGCATGAAGTAACAAGGCAGGTAAATTTTTAATTATGTTGATTGCACTTAATTTGTTTAAGATCTCTACAGCAAGATTTTTTGGGTTGGCCCCTGGGGACTGACTGTCTGCAATTTCCCGGGTAATATTACCTAAAAAGGACAAATGAGCAGAAGGGTTACTATTATGCCAAATACCTTCTAAATGATTCTTAATCTTGTCCCATTTTACAATGGTGGAGTTGTATGGAAAGGAGTAACACATACCATAATAAAGTGATAATCACATTTTAAAATAGCTGTAAGTTCAGTTTCTGCAAGTTCATGCCCAATGAATTCCACAGTATCTTTTAATGCATCCAGTTTTTTCTCAAAATCTAAATCAATTTCCCCTTGTTTTTGAAGTGCCAATGACACATTCTGAGCCAATCCTTCAGCATACCGTGCATTCTGCAATTGTTGTGTAAACGTATTAAACGTTACTGCAGATGCAATAAGGGATGAGATAAGTGATACCAATGACACAACTCTTCAAGTGACACATTGGACACATCTCTTTTTTGTTACAGAAATCTCTTGATTAAGATAGTGCAGCAGGAGCTAAAAACCATCCCTCTTCTACTTGAGTAGGAAATATAGAATATTTAGGTCTTTCTAATATCATAGCTCCATATTCCCAAGTTCCATATGCATAATATAAGCATCTATTTACACTACAATTTTTGTATGCAATTTCATAATACCCATCAGGTGTCAGTGTGATTTTGGGTCCTCCTAAAAGAAATTCTTGATGCCTTTGGAAACAGGCAACTAGCTTTGTTCTCTTATAAAGAAGAGCAATATCAGGTTTCAAGGGAGTGGCAGCACGTAAGTATATAGGATCAAATGCTGCCATTGCTAACCAAAATTTCTCCTGATGTACACCATTCTTATTGGCATAATCCCTGGCATAATCCACCCTTGTCTTGCACCCTCAACACTATGATATAATTTATTTCATGTTTCAAATCTTTCCCAATTGTAATTAGCTACACCCCTATATTGTGTAGGACATTTTACCCAAGGTGGAAATCTATGTCGTACTGATAATACAGATATATTAAAACAATCTGGCCAGGGAGAAAAATGAGCTGGCCCTTTCACAGATCCAATAGTTTCTATACCAAACATAGATATATTCCAAACTACTTCCTGAGGAACTAATTGAGCAGAATGAATAACATTTTCTAATTTAACACAGTAGTCTACACAGGTTACATCAATCCCAAAATATATTGGGGATGTGCCAGTTTTGCATTTAAAATTGTATTCTAAAACATCATACATTTTAAAATCTTTAACTCTCCAATCCCTTTGTCCAAAAATTTCTGCCGCTTCTCCTGCAGCCAAAATGTCAATAACTGGGTCATTCCACCTGAGTAGTCTCTGCCATGGGGGGTCATTAATGTATGAACAAAGCTGCAAAGTCCTTCCTTCAGTAGTCATTGCTTATAACAGCATTATCAGTTGCAGCAGCCGTCCTGCCGACTTTGCCCATCACCTCGTGCGTTGCTTTCTTGTTCTTTTGTCCTTTATCCTCCTTCGAGTTTGAAGTTTCTGGAACCTGTGGGTCATCTCTGACACACATTCTAATGTTAAGTTCAGGGATCCATATTGGTGATTCTGCACCATCTGGAAAAACAGAAGCATACCCTCATCCTCAAGTGAATAATTTATCTGGCCCAAACCAATGATTGTTTTTTTGGGTCCTTCCACATGACTCTTTTTTGAGTCTTTTGTTCCTCATTACTACTTCCCTTATGTAATCTAAAGTGTTTTTCAGCCGGGATACAGCCTTCTCTATCAGGAGTAAGAAAATTTAAAGCATATACTGCTTGAGCCAATTGTCTTCGTGGTCTACCTGGCCTCTCCCCCTTTTTGCTTTTGAAGAAATGTTTTAAGAGATCTATTTTTCCTTTCCACAATTGCTTGACCGGTAGGATTATAAGGAATCCCTGTAATGTGGTGTATATGAAACCTAAGACAGAACGTAGGAAGTGCATGAGAAACATAAGCAGGGGCATTATCAGTTTTTAAAACTGAAGGCACACCAGAAATGGAAAAGCAATGAAGCCTATGATCTATAACATTTTGTACTGCTTCTCCTGCTTGTGCAGTAGCCATAGTGAAGGAAGAGAAAGTATCAACTGTTACATGAATAAATTGTAACTTTGCAAAACTGCTGTAATGAGTAACATCCATTTGCCAAATTTCTCCTGAATGTAATCCACATGGATTAACAGCTAATTTATATGGTGTGGGGGTGTAAGGAAGACATTTACAACAGGATTTTATTATCTGGAGAGCCTGCTCTCTAGTAATCCCAAACTGTTTCCTTAACATGGAGGGAGACTGATGAAATTTATTATGTGATTCCTTAGCTTCCTCAACAGACAACATTAACAAGGTTGGTCTAGTAAGGTCATCAGCTATCTGATTCCCATGTGTAATAGGTCCTGGAAGCTCGGTGTGTGAAGGAACATGTGTACAATACACTGGGGAAGTTCGTTCTGGAATAGTTTTTTGTAACATCATAAAAAGTTACTATATTGTAATTAGATGACACTTTAATTTAAGCAGTTTCTATATTATTAAGCATTCCTACTGCATATTTACTGTCTGAAAGTATGTTAAGAGCACCAGAATACCTTTGTAGTACTAATATTATAGCATAAATTTCATTTTGTTGGGTACAATCAAACAGTGTGTGTGTTACATATCTCTCATCAGAGGGAATAAAATATGTTGAAATGTGATTGGGGGAAGCGTCACAGAGAGCTCCTACTGTGGGATTCTTTTGTACTATTCTATTAATAATCCACTGATGTTTCCTAGCAAATTGTATAATTGGATGTTAATATGTATTGTCTATTTCCCCTTGAAAAATAGTAAGAAGCACCTGCCAAGAATGGTCTTGACTGGGCAATTCTTGTATTTGTTTTTTATCGTAGGGTTGATGTATGATACTAGGGGCATTTGCAGGCTTTCTTAGCCAAGTCTGCTACCATAGAAGGATATGTTTGAAGGGTATATTTTGTCTGTGAAGGCCAAAGCTACTCCAGTAACTTCTCTTTCTGATATATACATCCAAAAGATATATCTGGGGTATCTAATATTGTAACTTCTAAAGGCATACCAGATTCTATGCAATAAACCATTGCAGTTTCAACTGATTTCTGTATTTTTTTCTAATTGGTATTTTGCTTTGGTGGTAAGTTTTCTAGGAGATGTAGGGTCAAAGATCACCTCTAAGAATATCATATAGAACCTTTAATTCATGAGTTCCTATTTTTAAATAAGATCTGATCCAATTAATGTCTCCTAGGAGTTTTTGAACATCATTTAATGTTTTTAGTTTATCTTGTCTAATAGATATCTTCTGAGGCTGAATTTCTTTCATTCCTACTATTTGTCTTAAGTATGAATAAGGAGGTGCTTTTTGAATCTTTTCAGGTGTTATCTCTAAACCGTGCTCTGTAAGAGCTTTAAACATGTCCTCCATAATACTGGCTAATTGTTCTTTTTGTGGTTCTGCTACATATTGCTGACACATGGTTGGGATATTTTTCATCCCTTGAGGAAGCACCTTCCACTGATATCTTTGGTGAGACTGCTTCAGGTTTTCTGATGGTAATGAGAATGCAAAATATTTACAATCTTCTCCTCTACGGGGTATGGCATAAAAACAATCTTTTAAGTCAATTACCCACAAAGGGAGTCTGACAGGATTGCAATTGGAGAAGGCAGCCCCGGCTACCATAGTTATCATGCGGGCATTGATTTCTCTGAGATCTGTTAACATTCTACATTTACCTGATTTTTTCTTAACAGCAAATAGAGGAGAATTCCATGGACTCCTAGAAAATTCTATGTGACCTGCTTCCAATTGTTTGGTTATTATATCTTGAAGAGCCTTGATTTTTTCCAAATTAATGAGCCACAGGTCCACCCATATGGGGGGCCCTTCTTTCCAAGTTGTTTTAGAAACCTGTACTGTTCTTTTCTCTTTGGCTTTGACCCCTAATAAAATTTTTGCTACTTATAGTAACATTCATGTGTTTCAATAAATCTCTTCCCCAGAGGCAGCATGGAAGGTGCAGCAATACATATGGTCTAAATTTTCCTTGCTGCCCCTCCATTTTCCAAGTGAGCCATGCCATGCTTTGTGCAGGAGTGGCTATTTCTCCTATTCCCTGTAACATCACACTTCCTTGATCTAGTGGCCATTTTCTAGGCCAGACCCATAAATTGATAACTGACTTATCAGCTCCTGTATCTATTAACCCTTCAAATCCCTTTCCTTGTACCTCCATTTTTAGAGTTGGTCTGGCATCTGTGATAGTTCTATGTCAAAACAGTCCTGTACTACCAAATCCTTCTGTCCCCCTTATTTTTTCTGTCATTTCCCCCAGCTTTTTATAGTCCATTACAATCATTTGTGCTATTCTTTCCCCTTTTTGAATGAAAAAATGACAAGGAAAAGCATATACCATAACCTCAATTCTCCAGTGTAATCAGAATCCACCACTCCAGGGATGACCACGAGTCCCCTAAGTGTCTGGGAACTATGACCTAATATTAAACCCACTATTCTTGGGGGTAATGGACCATGTACTCCAGTGAGAATGCATACAACTTCACCCCTGATGTCTTTATCAAGACTGGAACTTAAATCTAATCCAGCACTGCCTGGGGTGGCATGAATAAGGTCTAGTATTGTGAGTCTTGTGGGTGTGAAGCAGGGACTGGTTGAATCAGTGAAAGTGCTGTTCCAATTGTTTGCAGGGGCCAAGTGATCCCCCATGGGGGTTTGAAGGCTGCCCATTAACATCTGAAGTAGATCTCCACTGTGACACCCAATGATTTCCCCTTTGACACCTAGGACAAGGAGTACTGGGGGGCTGATATAATGCCTTCCTAAGAGCCCTGCAATCCTTTTTCATATGGCTGGGCTTTCTGCAATTGAAGCATTTTATCTTTCTTTGGTCCTTCTCATTGGTAGGAAAGGCAGCCGCTAGCACTTCTGCTTGGGCCGCTGCCGTAGCTTGTACCTGAAATTGCGTGGTCTCTACTTTCTCACATCTGTGAATCATTTCTGTAATATCCATATTGGGCTTCCCGCCTTGTAAGGCTTTTTTACAATCAGCATTAGCATTTTCACTGGCCAATTTTTGAAGGAGTATTTTGGCTGCTTTTTATTTTGTTTTATTTTTTCTTCATGTTTCATGGAGTGTCAGGCACTTTTGAGAGTCCCTTGAATAGGAAAGAAGCCAAATCAATCAATATTTAAAGATATTAGTTCAAGCTGTTCCCTATAAGGTCAAATATAAAAGGTGATGTTTAAATACTTTGGCCACATGATGAGTAGATGGTATTCATTGGAAAAGATTTTGATCTTGGGAAAGACTGAGAGCAAATGGAATAGGGGATGACAGAGAATGAGATGAATAGATATTGCCATGTAAACAATAATAACAACTTGGAGAGACTTTGAAAGATAGCAGAGAAAGATCTGGTGTGCTATGCCCATGGAGCATGAAGAGTTAGACATGACTGAATAGCTGAACAATAGTTAAATCAGTGAGAATTTATGAGATGACCAAATAACATGTGATGGACGAAGAAAGCAAGAGAGCATAGGGCAGACTCCTGTGCAATTCCTGTGATGAGAGGATATGATCTGGATGATGATCCAGCAAAGGAGGGAGGAGAAGAGAACTCAGATAAGTAGGATGAGAACCAAGAGTGTGGTGTCCCATAAACCTAGAAAGAAGAAAGTAACAAGGAGAAAAGAGAGGTCGTGTCAAAGCAACAGAGAGGTCAAAGAGAATGAGGATTGAGTAAAAAGTGACCTCATCGCATGAGACAGGAGTAAAGGAGATAATTGTTGATGGCATATTAGTGATATGAAATGAAAGAGAGAGGAAAAGGGAGTTAGCAGAGAATAGCCTCAATTTTTATTTATTTTGCTGTTGATTTTCTGGACTAAAGAAAGTAATGCAAAAAATATTAGTAATGCACATTAAATTTAAAACTTTTCTAAGTGCATAATTTTTGGGGCAAAGAAGGATGCTTGTTAAACATTTTCTAGCATATAATTGGTTCTAAATGTCCTTAATTTTCAAATTTTGTCTTCAGAACCTGAAGTTTTCAACATGAATCTGAGGAAACTAGGTACACAGTGGATAGAGTGCTTAGCCTGGAGTCAGGCAGACCCAAATTCAAATCTGGGCTCAGTCACTTATACCTGTTAACAGTCATTTAGCTTACTACCCTTGACAAGTCATTTAGCTTTCATTTACCTCAGTGTCCTCATTGTATAATAGGGATAATAACAGCACCTACATTCCAGGGTTGTTTCAGGATTAAATGAAATAGTTGTAAATCACTTAGCATAGTGCCTGGTACAGAGTAAGTTTTATAGAAATGTTAATTATTATTATTGTTATCTGCATTTTTACTCTGGTATGAAGTATCAGCTCTGAAAACAAATGACTGAAGAGTTATAAAGGTTTTGCTAATGGTGTTAACTCTAAAAATACTAAAGAGCTCACTCAGGTGATCACAACCACAGTTAACTCTGAAAAATAAAATGAAATAAAACCAAAACCAGTGGTCATAAGCAAAAAGCTTTCTGTATTCCAGTGGAGGATGGAAACTAGCCACATGAGCTGAGGTTTCCTCTAGGAGGAGATCCAAGGCAGTGATGCTAAACCTTGATATATGTAGTTGTAGCTAGACAAAGAATCAAACAATGCAGTTCAGCAACAGTAGTGAGGCAAGGTTGCCTAGTGACAAAAAGTCCATTCATAGCAGGGCTTCATGCCTGGGCCTGTTGGTGCTTGCCTGAACTTAGGAATCATCACTTCTGCCATTTAGTTGCAGCAGAGTTCATGCAGAGGGTGAGCACAAAGGACTGTTGTTATGCCAATCTCAAGAGAGAGCTTTCTTGTTGGTCCTTAGCTCTGGAAAACAGGTGTCTCCTAACAGTGAAAAAAGAGAGGAGTAAAAAAAAAGAAGGGTGTTTTTGGCATGGGGATACTGACAGAAGGAGGAAAACCAATAATTCTGGTTCCTTTGAGTCTTTTGGAGTGTGCCAGTGAGAGTGACACAGTACATAACATAATCTGATTTGTTGGTGTTTTTTTTCATTTCCTTTTATAACACAAGGATATGTTTACTGTGAAGAATTTTCCTATGCTTTTTTTTTAAATGTAAAAGAATTTATGATCTTTATTAGAGAATGTATACGTGCATTTACACAGTATATATCCTATAGCATATAGGGGAGAATCAGCATTTTTCCAGACTTGTCTAGGCAACATAATGAGCAGGAATAGACCCATTTAGATTACATCTTAATGTCCTTTTGAAGGAGGACTGAACTTTGAAAGAAAAGGGGATAGGGAAGCTCTGAGTTTCCAAGATAATGATTAGTAAGAAAAATCATTTGTCACATTCCCCCATCTGATTCTAATGACAGGTGTAGCCTTCTCAATGCATCACTAACTGATATCAACACTTCATCAAGGGGTTTTGGGGACTTATAACAATATGGGACAGGGGAAAGAGAACAGCATTGACAATTCAAAAGGGTAAGTACCCTTAGTAAATACAGATACAGAGGCCCCAAGGGAAAAAGTAAAAATAAATTGTGTGTTTAAGGCTTCAGAAGTCTCTTCTCGTACAGCTGTCTGGTGTTCAGGACATCATCTGATGAAGTTTCCTGGTTGGAGTATTGCCAAGTGATCTCCACCAGACTGTCTTCTTAAAACATCTTGTGGAGAGAGATCCTCTTTCTTTGTTAAAAGTTTCCTACAAAACTGATCTTAACAAATTTTAAATAATCTTGCTAATAACCAGGTCAAGTAATGCAAGTTAACTCAACCTTTATATCTCTAATATTATAAAATCAAAATTGGAATGTTGACCAACTGTCCTGTTCAAAAAACTCAAATAAAAACAGGAAAATTAGAACCCAGTTTTTATACTTCACAACTTGACTTTCATTCCACCATCAGGAGGATAAGATTCCATTAAGAAATTAATAACAGACACTGTTCATAAAAAGATGGATTCTAATACATGCATCATACATTGAGTGATCAATTTTAAAACAGCACAAAACAATAAAAAAACTTCCAACTTCTGCTCATATTCAAATAAATAACCCCTAATTAAAGTAGATTTCCTTGAAGGCATGTACAGGAATACTTGATTTAACCAAATAATTTTAGCTGAAATTTCCATTTATGGCAAAACTTCAAAGCTCATGGGACATGGTTCATGAAAGAATTTGTTTTGCTTAAATATACATATGTATAACAAGGGTTCTTATGAGATAGATTTTCATTAATTGGAAAAAAATAGAAGAAAATGGGTCAAATGTAAGCTCTTCTATTCGTCATTTGAAGCCTTTTACAACTACCTTTCTACCACTTCTGCATTTTTACAAAATACTCACTGTATCGTATTGCTGTTCCATACACAAAACACCTTGTCTCCTAACTCTGCATTTACATTTCTTTTCCCCCGTGATGGGAATGTACTACTCCTAACCTTCATTTCTTGGAATCCCCAGTTTCCTTCAAGACCAAGTGAAAATGTTAGCTTTTATATAAACCCTTTTTTGATCCCCTTTGATACTCGTGCCCACATTTGTCACACTGCTATTTTGCATATATAGATGTTGTCTACATCATTAAAATGTAAGATGAGATGCTTGAGGGCAGAAATGATTTCATTTTTGTCTCTGTATCTCCCCTACTTAAAAAAGTATCTGGTATAAGAGTTCCTTAATAAATGGTTGATGATTGCCTCTGTTTTTTTTTTTTATCCTGTCACTGGCAAATATGGTTAACTATATTATTGCAGATATTTATTATGTCTCAGTAGAGATGACAAGTGCTAGTAAAAAAAATAGAGAGAAACTGTCTATTCCCCATATTTTTCCATTCTCTCTACTCTGTCTCTAACATTGAGCCCCAAAGTTAAAATTTACAAAGTCTAGAGAGAAGTCACATCTCCTCTGATCCTTCAAATCAGCATCAAAACATCCGTTTTCACCCCTACTCCCCAATCCTATAGTTACAGAGAGAAATGGAAGTGATGGTGGCAGTGTAATTCTTTCAATGGAAGTGTTATGCACTGTGAAGAGCACTGGATTTTTGAGTCATTCCTGGAAAGGAAGCAGTGATTACAAAGATTCTGTATGGCTTCATACAGAGTAGCTGATATCAGACTAATATAATTTCTATTTTTACAGAATCAATAAACTAGTATAGAGGGAGTGCTGTGGATATTGCTTTTCTGTATATTAACAAAGTACCTCATACTCTTTTTGTGAGGAAGCTGGAAAGATATGAATTAGATGATAACACTATGGATTCAGAGCTGGTTGGTTGACCTGATTCAAAGAGCAGTTGTCAAGGGTTCAGTGTCAATGTGGCCAGAGATTCTAGTGAAGTGCCCAAAGAGTTTTTGTTTTACCCTGTATATTTAGCATATCCATGAATGACTTGATAATACAAAACTGGCAGGAGTAGCTAACATAGTAGATGACCGAGTAAGCATCTAAAACATCCTTAAGTTGATTTTTTTCATCCTAACTTACAGAGCAATATATTTTACTTATATGGGGATCATGTTTCCCTTTCATGTAATTGATTTTTGCTCCTCTCCTTCCAGACTGTTTTTCTCTTTTGACATACTTATATTCCCAACCACTTATTCTTTCTTTTTATTTTGGTGAGATTTACCACCTGCGTTTAAGTTTTCTGTGCTGCCAATTTTGTCTGTTATGCAGGAGATAAATCCAACATTTCCCACTCATTTCTTTCTTGCACCATTAGGAAATATTTTGCTGTGAGTCTATGCTGTCACTTCCCAAGAGATCTTGAGAATTCATAGAGCCTTCTGCTGCATCATGTATTGATTAATTTTCTTTTGTACTTCAATATTTATTCATTGTTTGAAATAGTTTATGTGTCCTAGTGGCTATCTTTTCTTATCTTATTAATATATTCCTTACTGGGTTTATTTGTGAGTTTTCTTCTTATTGAGATCTTTGATAATTTCAATCTTCTTTTCATTATCTTTGTCTGTCTGTCTGTCTACCTATCTATCTATCTATCTATCTATCTATCTATCTATCTATCTATCTCTCTATCTATCTATCACCTTCTAACGCCTTCTGCTTTGTAGTAAATTCCCTTATGTCTAGATATCAGAGCTCTGCTTCTTCCTGTACTAGAGCAATTCACATTTCAATGGCCTTAGGCTTTGCCCATGTAACTTCTGAAGGGAGAAAATGAATGGCATCAACTGGATGTCAGGACCTTTTGCTTTAGACATGATGGAGTCCTATACATTTGGCTTCCTATTCAAGTTCCCTCTGTTCCTTAGTTTTCTAGTAGCACAGCATGCTGCCATATTATTCGAAAGAGAGAAAAAAATTCAATTTTCGGTATCTCCACCACTGCTGCACAGCTTGGAGTGGGAAGAAATTAGTGCTGTTGTAAGCCTATGGGTCACGTTGTGCCACCCCTCCAAGGATTTAGGAGCTGGTATGAGTGGGAATTCTGAGGGAACATGTTGAGGATTAGGAATTATAAACCTTTTCTGCTGTTAGTTCATCAATTTGCTGCCTTGTTAGAGTGCTTAGCATTTAGATGATGCTGATAGCTGAAATTGCTTTTACTTCTCATGCATTATTGTTATATTGAAAACATTTGAGAAGTTGTGAGGACTGGAGAAGATAGAGATTCCTTCATCTTGTTGGTCACATGACTAAGAATGTCTGATCAGATTTTGATGCAAATTTCTTTATATTCTTGTTGAAGGAAATGTAAGGACTTTTTTCCCTGATATCAGGAATAAATTTGTGATTTCCAATGTAGCATCCCTGTCTTAGCCTACTCCTCCTAGTCACTTTTACCCCAAGTAGTTTGTAAGTCCATACTCATGGGCCCAAACCAGTTGACACAATTAGTTCAAAGTAAAGACAAAAGTTATGGTATGAACTTTCTAACTATAAACATGAGGCACACTTTCCCACAAACACACACAGTAGGGTGAAGAATGGGTACATGCAGAGAACATGCTAGTTGAAAGATACATGAAGAATACACATGGTGAAGCCAACTCAAGTCTCTGCCACTTTAAGACCTTGACTTCCTTCTTCTTATTTTGAAACTTCCACATTTCTCTTTGTGGAACAGTATCTTTGCTGGACTGGTCTTACAATTGTATCCTGGCCAGCTTTTTCCTTAGCTCAACTTTGGCAGCAGAGCTGACTCTCTTCTGTTTACAACTGGCTAGATTGCTTTTTTATATCAACCAAGGGACATGGCTAATCTAGACCTTGCCCATGTAGCATCAGTTGCCTTCATCATATGACCAAGGACTGTACTCTCAGGCTGATTAAAATTGTTCATGTCAACTAAGGGAGTAAAAATAAAATAAACATTTCTTCAAATTTCCTTACAAACAGTGAATGGGACACTCTTAAGTTTTGCAACCTTTGCTATCTGTGAATAGGACACATAGGGTGATCTGAAATGGGAAAAGTCTAAAATCTGAGACCCTTATACTAGCATGTGTGAAACAGTGATTTATGGACTCAGCACTTGAAGAGGACTATTCTGAACTTTTCTCTTCTATAGCCATTGAACTCCATTCACAACTTAGAGTTGTATTATAAATTATCCTTAATTTAGTAAGCAATGGAATAAGAAGGAATCACTCAAATGTAATCACAATAGCAGGTGAGAGAAAACAAAAAGACATGGCTGAGACCCCTCCTGCTCTGTGACAAAGATTCCATGCTATAATGGTGACCAAGAGAGGAATTAGTGGCTTTTTTCCCCAGGAATTGAATCCTTCAAAATAGTGATGATCTCTAAAAGTTCTCTGGATGTAGCTCTCTAAAAGCATAAGGACTCTGAAATTACAAATCCCTCTTCTGGAAAAAAAAAAGGGAAAGTGGAAGTGAGAATGAAAAAATGTGGCTGAGTATACAATTAAATTTACAGTAGGTGGCAGTGGAACTCGATATTCTGGGAAGCTGCCTCTAGCAAGGTAATGGGGGAATATAACTGGGATTGTGGATAAATAATTTAAATGAAATGTAATTTTAGGTAAAGAGAAACAAAAAGAAGACTCAGAAAACAGCATAGGTGCCAAGAATCCAAAGAGACCCTGAGAAGAAAGTGATTCATAGAACAGATTCAATCTATTGAGCACTGGAAATGTAAGATGGTTGAGAAGCTTTGACAATCAGAAATGAGACTAAGATTGAGAAGTTTATTAGGAACACAAAAGGCCAACTACTACTACTACTAGTCTCAGACCCAACTGTTTAGAGTTATTGAGGTGATGTGGTATGATTGATACTGAGTCAAAACCATCCACTCTGGGAGCCTCAGAGTCACCAACATTCCCCAGTGCTTTGGAAGCAGCTCTAAGAGAACTTTCTCTCTGAAGTTCAGGAAAGAGACTTCTCCCTGGGAGTAAGAAGATGTTCTTCTTCTCTTTGAATAGAGCAAGACATGCAAATTGGTCCAACCCTACTGGGATGAAAAGCAACCCCAAACTGTACCTGTATCTCTGGGAGACAAGATCAAGCTCTGTGTGTCCTTCCACACAGAGGACTAACCTAGAAACTCACCATGAAATTTAAGCTGAACTGGAATTTCCTCTTGATTGTTTTCCAAGGTATTTTTATGGAGAGGGAGGGACAATGTGAAGTGGTGACTTAATGTGATTATTGACTTTAATACAATGTCTCTGTATTGCAGGTGTCCAGGTGGAGTCTGGAAGTGATGTGAGACAGCCTGGGGGTTCTTTGCATCTGTCCTGCAAACGTTTCTGGATTTACCTTCAGTAGCTACTGGATGAACTGGGTCTGCCAGGCTCCAGGGAAGGGGTTGCAATGGGTTGCAAGAATTAGCACTGTGGAAGTAGACATGCTATGTAGACCCTGTGAAAGGTTGATTCACCATCTCCAGAGATGATGGCAACAGCATGTTATATCTACAGGTGAATTTCGTTAATAGTGAGAATATTACTGTGTATTACTGTGCAACAGACACAGTGAGGAAAAGGAATGTGAGACTATAGAGAAACTTCCCTGAGGTGCCATTGAGTCCAGAAAGGGGTTGAGCTCATGATACACATAAACAGAAGGGACCTAGATCCAGCAACAGGTGTAGAGAGAATCTGAATCATTTCCATTTATAGCCTGTGTTGTTTTTTCTTCTATTCCAGCAGAAAGCAACTTTTCCAGTAGCTAGCCATCAATCTTAATGCCTGACTCTAACTCCCATTGCTACCCCATATTTAATTGGTAGTTATGTCTTGTAAATTGTACTTTCATCACATATCTAGAATACTCTTCCTTCTCTCCTCAAGGTACACAACATGAGGTAGGCCCTTATTCAGCTCAACCTGGATATTATGCTATCTGCTGGTTGTTTCCCAGCCTCAGTACTCTCTTCACTCTAGTCCATACTAAATTTAACTATCAAAATTATCTTCCTAAAGCACAGATATGATGATTTCCCCCAAATTCCAGTGACTCTGTATTACCTCCGAGAGAAAATATAAAATGCTATTTGGCTTTTACAACCTTTCATAACACAGCCCCTTCCTATCTTTCCTCTCTTATTCTACCTTGCTTCCTTCCTTGTGCTTGGCAATTCAGTGATGCTGACCTCCTCACTGTTCCTTTCAGAAGAGATTTCATTTCCCTACTCCATGTGTTCTCACTGGTTGGAATTCTTCTCCTGGGCAGCTAGGTGGTGTAGTGGATACAGCACCAGCCTTAGAGTCAGAAGGACCTGAGTTCAAGTCTGGTCTGGGATACTTGACATTTATTAGCTGTGTGACCCTGGGCAAGTCACTTCACTCACTGCTTCCCTGCCCCCCCTCTTCCTATCCCTCCCCCAAAAAAAAAAAGGAATTCTTCTCTTCCTCATCCCTGCCTCTTCTCCCTTTTGGCTTTTTTCAAATCTCACCTGAAATTCTGCCCCCCTCTTCCTTCTCCAATCCTAATTCCAGTGTCTTTGTGCTGGATATATCCTGTATATACATACACACACACAAATACACACATATATACCATATATGTTTTGAGCATAATTATTTTCATGTTGTCTCCCTGAATGAGACTAACCTCCTTAAAAACAGGGACTGCTTTTTGCCTTTATATCCCCAGTTCTTGGCACCCTTCCTGGCACATGGTAAGTGCTTAATAAAAGCTTTTTGTGATTTGACCTTCTGTTTCTTCATGAATGAGACTCTCCAACATTGCTGAGATGTGTTCTATCCATGATTTCCATGTTAGGTAGATAATAAGTAATTTCTCTGACATTTTAACACATTAAGAAAAAAATACTCATTACTATTAAATATTGTTGAAAGTTAAATTTAAGAAAAATGTAAACTAAGGCACATTTCTCTAAGCAAGATAACATTCTATTATCAAGAATAATAACCTGAGAATAAGATGGTTCAATGGCTGCCTCATTCTCCAGTCAAAGATGCCAAGGAAAAGGCAGCTTCCCTTTGAGAGGTTTTTGGCAACTACAGAAAAAAAACATAACAGGATAGGTGACATTCATGTGCTTAAGGGCAACATAATTGGTTATATAGCTGAAGTTTGGATAACACCATATTGGTTGAAATTGGGGTCTAGCAACAACCCTCCTTCTTCCTTTTGGTGACTAGAAGGGTTATTGATTGAGTCCAGTTGTAAGGACCAAGATAATGGCCCAGAGTTACTTGGACAGCAAACCAGACATCAGTGAAGGATTGAAGGTGTTGTAAATATATTAGGGCCAACTCCCTTGTGGCAGACCATATCTTCCCAGGTTACCAGAATTCCTTGAGGCAGGAATAGAACAGTAGTTAGCAAGAGAACTGGATTTCTAAACATAACCCATCACAGGTCAGCAGAATTCTGAACTAAGTTTAGAGACAGAGACTAAGAAGTCAGTTACAGGACAAAAGCAATAGGCTGTAAATAGGATCAATAAGAAAATGATACAGGATCTGATGAGGTGGGATCTGAACTCCTAAAAGATAAAGATTATGTTTTGGGATCTGAATTCCAAAAAGAAAAATTTCTGGACTTTCCCACATGTTCAAATCTCTAGTTCTTCTGAGGCTTTAATCTTACCAACTGGCCTTTCATTATCTCCTATGCCCAATCTCCCAATTCTCTGTTACCCTTAACCTAGCCTAGCCCTCCATTGCCTTACCTCCCTATGCCACTTCACACTACCCCCTGACACTTCCCACCTTTAATCTTATTTGGACTCCATTCTCCCTTGGTCACATGGTCCAGGTCCCTGGCATTCTGTTACCTCACAGTAACCCCAGCTTAATGGCCACTCTCATCTTGATCCTTCTCAGACCCCCTCCTCCAGGTACCCCAGACTATTTGGCACTCCTAGATCCCTTCCACAGTCTTTCTATATATAAGATCTACCTGTCCTACTTAAGGGACTCAGATTCTTAACATCTGGCCCAGTTATATTAGCAATACACATGCTTAGATTGCTTAAGAGTCTGTCCAATCTGGCAGATTCTTTAAATCTCACTCACCCGAATGTTCTAATATACATGACATTGGCTGAAATTGAATTGATTTGAACAGGATGCCGGTGTTCTGATTTTGGGGTCCCAGCTCTCCACCTCTAAACCTCAACAGATCCATTTTAATTTTAATTTTCTCAGTATTATACGCATACAGAAATCTCACATACATTATGTGCAACATATAAAAAGTTTGAGAGGCATTTCTCAGTAATTAATCATTTTATTAATAATGCTAGCATGTTATTAATAAAAGATGGCCATTTGGCCATCTTCTTTGAAAAAAAACATCATGGAACCCATTCAATGCCCATGGAAAAATGTGTGTTTCTGAGAGTTTGAATCAACTCTGATTGGTCAACAATGAAAGAATGAATATTATACTAAGACAGGGACCTATTCTACTGAGGATGTGGGGATGTGATTCTAATCCCTTGGTTTTGGTCAAAGAGAATTATTTGGATTCATATCCTCGTGTGATAAAAGGGAGAACCCACATTTTCCCACACCTAACTTTATCTTTCGAACAGATCTGAGTTCTCCCTCTCAGTATCAGCCTTCAAAGGCTGCCTGAGTAACCCACAGGAAGTGACTTGTCAATGAGGAAGTAGAAGGCCAAAATCTTGGCCATATTTAAAGAAATAGTAATTAAATGTAAGTGAGAAATAATTATTTCTCTCAAATGCACAATAATGACTTTACACAGAGACTAAAGAGTGTCCCATTCATCACTTGTAAGGAAATGTAATAAATGTTTCTATTTTTCTCCTTTGACTGATGTAACAAATTTAATTAATCATTGTGAGGAGATTTTTGGACCTTCAATCATGAATGAAACCGACATTACACAAGGAACTTATCGTGATTGACTCACCAATATAGCCAAAAAAGTATTAAGGCAAATGGGTAAATGTTGATGGAATAACTTATTAAAAATATTTACATTCTTTTTTGAAAGTAAGGAAGATCTAGATGTTCCTCTCAGGTGCCCCTTCATTGAGGTGCTTTGGGTTCCTGCACTCACCAGTGAGCAGTGACTGCCTCCCCAACTCCATAACAGCAAAGTTTAGAAAAGATTTTCAATGTAATCATCATGATCAATACCTTGGACAGCAAATATCCAGCTCATTCAACCTCAGTGAAAGACAGAAACTCTACTTCTGGTCACTAAACAGTATTCATAATGTGTGTTCATGGAGGCAGATACTCTGTTACTGGCAAATATTGATGAGTTTATTGAGAAAGAGAGAGAGAAGCTATTGGCAGCACCATACACAGATTGGTCTGAGTGTTTCAATTCTGGAGTCTTTGTTGATTTTCCACTGAAATATACTATCAGCTGTTACATATGGCTTCTGAACAGGGCAGCTTTGGTGGTGGGGGTCAGGATTTGATGAACATCTTCTTTAGCTGTTGGGCAACAAGAAATATCAGAAAACACCTGGCATTTATTTCTAACCTAATTATTATATACTTCTGCCATCCAGCACTTAAGGTCCTTGGGGAAAAGGCAGAATTCATGCATCTCCTGAGATGAATCAAATTATGGAATTATACCCTAACCCCCAGATGAATAGTTGCAGGAATGACTTTCATGACCGCATTATGACTCACAATTCCTCACTATTTGTTGGGATATCTTCAACACCAACATTTTACCTTTCTCTAGCAGTTTGGTGTTGGCAATGATACCTTCACAGAGAAAGTCCCAGATGCAATCTCACATATGTCCATTGGGAACCTCAACCCTCCCTCACAACCATTTTTATCCTTGGGTGAACACAAGGAATGGTGGGAGCAAGGCCAGGCCGATTCCATGGGAGCAAATTCCTTCAACAATATCAAGGAGAAACTGGACATTTAACTCCACTAAGAACACCACAGTTTTCTCCGTGCAAACTTTGGTAACACAGGACTGGTTCTAGATAATTTAGCATCTAGAAAAAAGTGTTGCATATGGTTCATTATAGTTGCTAGTGGCTTTGACTAAAGCTTCTCATTTCTAGGCTTATAGTACTAAAGTTGAAAATCAGACAGAAGTCAAGACATAAAAAGCTCATTTTCTGGTCAATTAATTGCTGAGTGACTCCTCACATGATCATTCACAGAAAATTAATAAATTTTTTATTTATTGTGAATCACAAATAAATTTGATGAGTGGGAATGAAGTTATTAAACGATGGACCTCGGCTCCTGAAACCTGAAGAACTGGGCTTTGCTCAGTTCTCTTCATAAAATAAATGGGAAATGCACTAATATTTGCCTTCCTAATTTTCTGTAGTAGTTAGATATTGATCAGACACTGCCCTAGTGTTCCCAATTCTTCTTTTATTGAAGAGCAAAGTTATACTGTCAAACTGAGTCACAACTTTAATAATTGTTACCAGAAATGATGGTACCCTTTTAATCTCTCGTTATAAAAAAAAGATTTTTTTAAAACCAGTTTTCTGTATGTACTATGGTAGCATGCAGTTGTATGCATTTTGGGGATGAGTGAGTTTTCTGAATGTTTACATACGGTAGCACTATGCATGACAATGAACACTTAGTAGTGAAAATAAAAAGTTAGACAGCAATATGTTTTTAAAATTCTTGGGACATGTATGCATGGTTTGTGGAATTGTGAACTGATCTGATCATTTTGGAGAGCAATCTTGAATTATGCTCAATGAGTTATTAAACTGCCTATACCCTTTGACCCAGCAATACCACTACTAAGCCTCTTAGAAAGATGATTAGGGAAAAAGAAAAATAACCGAGATGTTCTAAAATATTTATAGCAGCTATTTTTGTGGTGGCAAAGAACTGGTAATTGTGGGAATGTCAGTCAGTTGGGGAAACGGCTGAACCAAACATGCTGTGTGATTGTGATGGAATACTATTGTACTATAGAAATATTGAGCAGGATACTCTTAGAAATGCACAGAAAGAATTACATGAACTGATCGGTTGAACAGAGCAGACATGCATCATACAGTAGCAAACGATTTTAGTAAACCTCTATTTGATAAATGTGAAAATTTAAGGTTTTGGAATAAGAATTTATTACTGTCAAAATTGTTGGGAAAGGCAAAGAGCAGTCTGACAGAAACTGGGCAAATTTAATAAGACCAATATCATACCATTTACCAAGATTGGATGGTTGTTGTTCTTCCTTTTGAAAGAGGACCAAAATGATGTCACTATGTTAGAGTTAAGTCATAGTGCATCTGACTGTGGTTGATCAGACCAATACAACTCAGAATACTCTACCACGAGTTGGGCATAAAGATTCCACATGTGAACATTTGGGGTGGATTCTCTAAATTTGCACATCTTGCATTTCTTTTGAGCTTCTTCAATTTAGTTTTGATCCTTGGACACAGCACCTTCTCTGATGAGAACATGCCACTGTCCTGTGCCAGTGTCACATAATCAATTCCAAAATTTTTAATTTTTCTATTATTTTCAGGCAGTTTGGATAAAGTGAGTTACCCCGGGTCACACAGCTAGTAAATGTCATGTTGGTCTGAGGCCAGATTTGAACTCAGGTCCTCCTGACTCCAGGGCCAGTGCTCTATCCCTTGTGCTACCTAGCTCCCCATTTCCAAAATTCTTTAGAGAGATGTTCATCCTTTTTTCTGACCCCCATGTGAGCACTTGCCCTGTGTGAGGTACCCATATGACAGTCTTTTTGGCAAGCATATGTTTGGTGTTAGAATAATGTGGCCAGTCCATTGAAGCTGTGCTCTCTGCAGTAGAGTTTGAATACCTCACTGCTTACCTCAAAAAAGTACCTGAGTGTGTGGTATCTTATCTTATCTTATCAGGTGATCTTCAGAATCTTCCTAAGATGGTTCAAATGAAAGCAATTCATTTATCTGACATGGTGCTGGTATATTGTCTAGGTTTCACAGGCATACGACAATGAGGTCAGCACAATAGCTCTGTAGACCTTCTGCTTGGTAGTAAGTCTAATATGTTAGTCTCCCACTCTTTCCTTCAAAGGCTCCCAAATACTGAATTAGCTCTGGCAATGTATACATCCACGTCATTATCAATGCGTACATCCCTGGAAAGCATACTGCCAAGGTAAGTGAACTTATCCACGTCATGCAAAACTCCATTTGCTGCGACCAATGGTTCCATGTATGGATGGCATGGGGTGGTTGCTGGAACATTTGTGTTTTGTTGGTTTTATTAGACCAAAATGAGCAAGGATACTGTCGTGAAATTGACATACTGATGATGATCTTCTCTTGGGATCCATATTTTGACATAAATTCAAAATTTATGTGTGACCTAGGTAGATAGGTTGATGTTATATCAAAATTAGAAGAATATGGCCCATTTTACCTATCA
>NW_027555301.1:0-5479 GCF_003287225.1 Phascolarctos cinereus
GTTAAGGTTCCCTCTTTACCAACCGCAGTAGAAAGAATACTAGGAATGTTAGCAAGTGCTGAGAAAATCTCAACCATACAACGCTTATTCTGCATAGCCGTTCCTGCCCGGACCTAACTTGCTTAGCGAACGTTGGAGTTATCCTTCCATTTTTCTCATGGAAACAATACATATCTTTGAGATGTTAGATGTCTTGCGTTAAGCTTCCCTCTCTTTACAAATTGCAAAAGAAAGATAATGGAATGTTAGCAACTGCTGAGATAATCTCAACCATACAAAGCTGTTTCTGTATACCCTGTACTGCATGGACCGAATTGCTGAGAGAACGTTTTAGATATCGTTCCACTTTGCTCTTTGAAACAAAGAGATAGCTTTGAGATGTTAGATTTCCTGCGTTAAGCTTCCCGCTCTTTACAAACTGCAAAAGAAAGAATACGAGGAATGTTAGCAAGTGCTGAGAAAATCTCAACCATACAACGCTGGTTCTGTATAGCCGTGTCGTGCCTGGACCGAATTGCTTAGAGAACGTTGCACGTATGTTCCACTTTCTTTTTGAAACAAGAGATAACTTTGAGATGTTAGATTTCCTGCGTTAAGGTTCCCTGTCTTTACAAACTGCAAAAGAAAGAAAACGAGGAATGTTAGCAAGTGCTGAGAAAATCTCGACCATACAACGCTGGTTCTGTATAGCCGTGTCGTGCCTGGACCGAATTGCTTAGAGAACGTTGCAGTTATCCTTCCACTTTTCACTTTGAAACAAAGAGATATCTTTTAGCAGTTGGATGTCCTGCGTTAAGGTTCCCTGTCTTTACAAACTGCAAAAGAAGGAATAAGAGGAATGTTAGCAGGTGCTGAGAAAATCTCAACCATACAACGCCTATTCTGCATTGCCGTGTCCTGCCCGGACCTACTTCCTTAGCGAACGTTGGAATTATCCTTCCATTTTTCTCATGGAAACAAATACATATCTTTGAAATGTTAGATGTCTTGCGTTAAGCTTCCCTGTCTTTACAAATTGCAAAAGAAAGAATAATAAGAATGTTAGCAACTGCTGAGAGAATCTCAACCATACAACGCTGTTTCTGTGTAGCCCGGTACTGCATGGACCGAATTGCTGAGAGAACGTTTTAGATATCGTTCCACTTTGCTCTTTGAAACAAAGAGATAGCTTTGAGATGTTAGATTTCCTGCGTTAAGCTTCCCGCTCTTTACAAACTGCAAAAGAAAGAATACGAGGAATGTTAGCAAGTGCTGAGAAAATCTCAACCATACAACGCTCGTTCTGTTTAGCCGTGTCGTGCCTGGATCGAATTGCTTAGAGAACGTTGCACTTATGTTTCCACTTTTCTCTTTGAAACAAAGAGATATCTTTTAGCAGTTGGATGTCGTGCGTTAAGGTTCCCTGTCTTTACAAACTGCAAAAGAAAGAAACGAGGAATGTTAGCAAGTATGAGAAAATCTCAACCATACAACTCTGCTTCTGTATAGCCGTGTCCTGCCTGGACCGAATTGCTTAGGGAACCTTGGAGTTCTCCTTCCACTTTTCTCTTTGAAACAAAGAGATATCTTTTAGCAGTTGGATGTCCTACGTTAAGGTTCCCTGTCTCTACAAACTGCAAAAGAAAGAATAAAAGGAATGTTAGCAGGTGCTGAGAAAATCTCAACCATACAACGCTGCTTCTGTACAGCCTTGTCGTGCCTGAACCGAATTGCTGAGAGAACGTTTTAGATATCGTTCCACTTTGCTCTTTGAAACAAAGAGATGTCTTTGACATGTTAGATTTCCTTTGCTAAGATTCCCTGCTTTTACAAACTGCAAAAGAAAGAATACGAGGAATGTTAACAGGTGCTGAGAAAATCTCAACCATACAACGCTGTTTCTGTATAGCCGTGTAGTGCCTAGGCCAAATTGCTTAGAGAACGTTGCAGTTATCCTTCCACTTTTCACTTTGAAACAAAGACATATCTTTTAGCAGTTGGATGTCCTGCGTTACGGTTCTCTGTCTTTACAAACTGCAAAAGAAAGAAAACGAGGAATGTTAGCAAGTGCTGAGAAAATCTCAACCATACAACTCTGCTTCTGTGTAGCCGTGTCCTGCCTGGACCGAATTGCTTAGGAACCTTGGAGTTATCCTTCCACTTTTCTCTTTGAAACAAAGAGATATCTTTTAGCAATTGGATGTCCTGCGTTAAGGTTCCCTGTCTTGACAAACTGCAAAAGAAAGAAAACGAGGAATGTTAGCAAGTGCTGAGAAAATCTCAACCATACAACTCTGCTTCTGTATAGCCGTGTCCTGCCTGGACCGAATTGCTTAGGGAACCTTGGAGTTATCCTTCCACTTTTCTCTTTGAAACAAAGAGATATCTTTTAGCAGTTGGATGTCCTGCGTTAAGGTTCCCTGTCTCTACAAACTGCAAAAGAAAGAATAAAGGAATGTTAGCAGGTGCTGAGAAAATCTCGACCATACAACGCTGGTTCTGTATAGCTGTGTCGTGCTTGGACCGAATTGCTTAGAGAACGTTGCAGTTATCCTTCCACTTTTCACTTTGAAACAAAGAGACATCTTTTAGCAGTTGGATGTCCTGCGTTAAGGTTCCCTGTCTTTACAAACTGCAAAAGAAGGAATAAGAGGAATGTTAGCAGGTGCTGAGAAAATCTCAAATATACAACGCTGGTTGACTATAGCCGTCTTCTGGCTGTATCGAATTGCTTAGAGAACGTTGGAGTTATCCTTCCACTTTTCACTTTGAAACAAAGACATATCTTTTAGCAGTTGGATGTCCTGCGTTAAGGTTCCCTGTCTTTACCAACTGCAAAAGAAAGAAAACGAGGAATGTTAGCAAGTGCTGAGAAAATCTCAACCATACAACGCTGCTTCTGTATAGCCGTGTGCTGCCTGGACCGAATTGCTTAGAGAACGTTTGAATTACCCTTCCACTTTTCTCTTTGAAACAATGAGATATGTTTGAGATGTTAGATGTCCTGCGTTAAGGTTCCCTCTCTTACAAATTGCAAAAGAAAGAATAATAAGAATGTTAGCAATGCTGAGATAATCTCAACCATACAACGCTGTTTGTATACCCTGTACTGCATGGACCGAATTGCTGAGAGAACGTTTTAGATATCGTTCCACTTTGCCATTTGAAACAAAGAGATAGCTTTGAGATGTTAGATTCCTGCGTTAAGCTTCCGCTCTTTACAAACTGCAAAAGAAAGAATACGAGGAATGTTAGCAAGTGCTGAGAAAATCTCAACCATACAACGCTGTTTCTGTATAGCCGTGTCGTGCCTGGACCGAATTGCTTAGAGAACGTTGCACTTATGTTTCCACTTTCTCTTTGAACAAAGAGATAACTTTGAGATGTTAGATTTCCTGCGTTAAGGTTCCCTGTCTTTACAAACTGCAAAAGAAAGAAAACGAGGAATGTTAGCAAGTGCTGAGAAAATCTCGACCATACAACGCTGGTTCTGTATAGCCGTGTCGTGCCTGGACGAATTGCTTAGAGAACGTTGCATTGTATCCTTCCACTTTTCACTTTGAAACAAAGAGATATCTTTTAGCAGTTGGATGTCCTGCGTTAAGGTTCCCTGTCTTTACAAACTGCAAAAGAAAGAAAACGAGGAATGTTAGCAGGTGCTGAGAAAATCTCAACCATACAACTCTGCTTCTGTATAGCCGTGTCCTGCCTGGACCGAATTGCTTAGGGAACCTTGGAGTTATCCTTCCACTTTTCTCTTTGAAACAAAGAGATATCTTTTAGCAGTTGGATGTCCTGCGTTAAGGTTCCCTGTCTCTACAAACTGCAAAAGAAAGAATAAAAGGAATGTTAGCAGGTGCTGAGAAATCTCGACCATACAACGCTGGTTCTGTATAGCCGTGTCGTGCCTGGACCGAATTGCTTAGAGAACTTTGCAGTTATCCTTCCACTTTTCACTTTCAAACAAAGACATATCTTTTAGCAGTTGGATGTCCTGCGTTAAGGTTCCCTGTCTCTACAAACTGCAAAAGAAAGAATAAAAGGAATGTTAGCAGGTGCTGAGAAAATCTCAACCATACAACGCTGTTTCTGTATAGCCCTGTACTGCATGGACCGAATTGCTGAGAGAACGTTTTAGATATCGTTCCACTTTGCTCTTTGAAACAAAGAGATAGCTTTGAGATGTTAGATTTCCTGCGTTAAGGTTCCCGTCTTTACAAACTGCAAAAAGAAAGAATAAAAGAGGAATGTTAGCAGGTGCTGAGAAAATCTCGACATACAACGCTGCTTCTGTATAGCCGTGTACGTGCCTAGGACAAATTGCTTAGAAACGTTGCAGTTATCCTTCCACTTTTCTTTTTGAAACAAAGAGATATCTTTGAGATGTTAGATGTCAAGCGTTAACCTTCCCGCTCTTACAAACTGCAAAAGAAAGAATACGAGGAATGTTAGCAAGTGCTGAGAAAATCTCAACCATACAACGCTGTTCTGTATAGCCTTGTCGTGCCTGGACCGAATTGCTGAAAGAACGTTTTAGATATCGTTCCACTTTGCTCTTTGAAACAAAGAGATGTCTTTGACATGTTACATTTCCTTGCTAAGATTCCCTGCTTTACAAACTGCAAAAGAAAGAATACGAGGAATGTTAACAGGTGCTGAGAAAATCTCAACCATACAACGCTGTTCTGTATAGCCGTGTAGTGCCTAGGCCAAATTGCTTAGAGAACGTTGCAGTTATGTTCCACTTTTCTCTTTGAAACAAAGAGATATCTTTTAGCAGTTGGATGTCCTTTGTGAAGGTTCCCTGTCTTTACAAACTGCAAAAGAAAGAAAAGAGGAATGTTGCAAGTGCTGAGAAAATCTCAACCATACAACTCTGCTTCTGTATAGCCGTGTCGTGCCTGGACCGAATTGCTTAGGGAACCTTGGAGTTATCCTTCCACTTTTCTCTTTGAAACAAAGAGATATCTTTTAGCAGTTGGATGTCCTGCGTTAAGGTTTCCTCCCTTTACCAACTGCAATAGAAAGAATACGAGGAATGTTAGCAAGTGCTGAGAAAATCTCAACCATACAACGCTTATTCTGCATAGTCGTGTCCTTCCCGGACCTACTTGCTTAGCGAACGTTGTAGTTATCCTTCCATTTTTCTCATGAAACAAATACATATCTTTGAGATGTTAGATTCTTGCGTTAAGCTTCCCTCTCTTTACAAATGCAAAAGAAAGAATAATAAGAATGTTAGCAACTGCTGAGATCTCAACCATACAACGCTGTTTCTGTATAGCCTGTACTGCATGGACCGAATTGCTGAGAGAACGTTTTAGATATCGTTCCACTTTGCTCTTTGAAACAAAGAGATAGCTTTGAGATGTTAGATTTCCTGCGTTAAGCTTCCCGTTCTCTTACAAACTGCAAAAGAAAGAATAAGAGGAATGTTAGCAGGTGCTGAGAAAATCTCAAAGCACAACGCTGCTTCTGTATAGCCGTGTTCTGCCTAGGA
>NW_027555302.1:0-5473 GCF_003287225.1 Phascolarctos cinereus
TTGAGAGTTTCTCAGCACTTGCTTTCATTCCTCGTATTCTTTTTTTGCAGTTTGTAAAGACAGGGAACCTTAACGCAGGACATCCAACAGCTAAAAGATAACACTTTGTTTGAAAGAGAAAAGTGGAAGGATAACTTCAAGGTTCTCTAAGGAGTTCGGTCCCGGAAGAACCCTGGTATACAGAACTCGCGTTGTAACGTTGAGATGTCAGCACTTGATAAAATTCCTAGTATTGATTCTTTGCAGTGTGTAAACACAGGGAAGCTTAACGCAGGACATACAATAGCTCAAAGATATCTGTGTTTGAAATTGAAAACTGGAAGGATAACTCCAACGTTCTCTAAGCAATTCGGTCCAGGCAGTACCCGACTATACAGAACCAGCGTTGCATGGTTGAGATTTTCTCAGTACTTGCTTTCATTCCTCGTATTCTTTCTTTTGCAGTTTGTAAAGACAGGGAAGCTTATCGCAGTACATCCAACAGCTAATAGATGTCTCTTTGTTTGAAAGAGAAAAGTGGAAGGATAACTCCAACGTTCTCTAAGCAGTTCTATCCTTGCAGCAGCCTAGTATACAGAACCCGACTTATAAGATTGAGTTTTTCTCAGCAGTTGTTGAAATTCCTCATGTTCTTTCTTTTACAGTTTCTAAACACAGGGAAGCTTAACGCAGGACATACAACAGCTCAAAGATATCTCTTTGTTTGAAAGTGAAAACTGGAAGGATAGCTCCAAAGTTCTCTACGCAATTCGGTCTAGGAAGTACATGACTATACAGAACCAGCTTTGTATGGCTGAGATTTTGTCAGCACTTGCTAACATTCCTCGTATTCTTTCTTTTGCGGTTTCTAAAGATAGGGAAGCTTAACGCAGGGCATCCCACAGTTAAAAGATAGTTCTTTGTTTGAAAGAGAAAAGTGGACGAATAACTCCAACGTTCCTCGGTCCGGGCAGAACTCTGGTGAACAGCACCCGCGTTGTATGGTTGAGATTTTCTCAGCACTTGCTAACATTCCTCGTATTCTTTCTCTTCCTCTTTGTAAAGACAGGGAAGCTTAAAGCAGGCCATCCAACAGGTAAAGATATGTCTGTGTTTGAAAGATAAAAGTAGAAGGATAACTCCAACTTTCTATAAGCAATTCGTTCCAGGCAGTATACGACTGTACCGAACCAGCGATGTATGGTTGTGATTTTCTCAGCACTTCCTAAGATTCCTCGTATTCTTTGTTTTGGAGTTTGTAAAGACAGGGAAGCTTAAAGCAGGACACCCAACAGGTAAAAGATATCTCTTTGTTTGAAAGGAAAAAGTGGAAGGATGACACCAACGTTCTCTAAGCAATTCGGTTCTCGCAGAATCCTGGTATACACAATCCGCGTTATAAGGTTGAGATTTTCTCAGCACTTACTGAAAATCCTCGTATTCTTTCTTTTTCTGTTTATAAAGAAAGGGAAGCATAACGCAGGAAATCCAACAGCTAAAAGATAACTCATTGTTTCACAGAGAAAAGTGGAAGGATAACTCCAACGTTCTCTAAGCAATTCGGTCCAGGTAGTAGACGGCTATACAGAACCCGCGTTGTAAGGTTGAGATTTTCTCAGCACTTATTAACATTCCTCGTATTCTTTCTTTTGCAGTGTGTACAGACAGGGAAGCTTAACGCAGGACATACAAGAGCTCAAAGATATCTCTTTGTTTGAAAGTGAAAACTGGAAGGATAACTCCAACGTTCTCTAAGCAATTCGGTCGAGTAAGTTCACGACTATAAAGAACCAGCGTTGTATGGCTGAGATTTTGTCAGCACTTGCTAACATTCCTCGTATTCTTTCTTTTGCGTTTTCTAAGATAGAGAAGCTTAACGCAGGCCATCGAATTGCTAAAAGATATCTCTTTGTTTGAAAGAGAAAAGTGGAAGGATAACCCCAACGTTCTCTAAGCAATTCGGTCAGGGCAGAACCCTGGTGTACAGAACCCGCGTTGCAAGGTTGAAATTTTCTCACCACTGGCTTTCATTAGTTGTATTATTTCTTTTGCAGTTTGTAAAGAAAGTGAAGCTTAAAGCAGGACATCCAACAGGTAAAAGATATCTCTTTGTTTGAAACAAAAAAGGGAGAGGATATCTCCAACGTTCTCTAAGCAATTCGATCTGGGCAGAACGGTGGTGTACAGTACCTGCGTTGTAAGGTTGAGAGTTTCTCAGCACTTGCTAACATTCCTGGTATTTTTTCTTTTCCTCTTTCTAAAGACAGGGAAGCTTAAAGCAGGACATCCAAAAGGTAAAAGATGCCTCTTTGTTTGAAAGAGAAAAGTGGAAGGATAACTCCAACGTTCTCTAAGGAGTTCGGTCCCGGAAGAACCCTGGCATATAGAACTCGCGTTGTAACGTTGAGATTTTGTCAGCACTTGATAAAATTCCTAGTATTGTTTCTTTTGCAGTGTGTAAACACAGGGAAGCTTAACGCAGGACATACAATAGCTCAAAGATATCTGTGTTTGAAATTGAAAACTGGAAGGATAACTCCAACGTTCTCTAAGCAATTCGGTCCAGGCAGTACCCGACTATACAGAACCAGCGTTGCATGGTTGAGATTTTCTCAGCACTTGCTAACATTCCTGGTATTTTTTCTTTTCCTCTTTCTAAAGACAGGAAGCTTAAAGCAGGACATCCAAAAGGTAAAGATGCCTCTTTGTTTGAAAGAGAAAAGTGGAAGGATAACTCCAACGTTCTCTAAGCAATTCGGTCCGGGCAGAACCCTGGCATATAGAACTCGCGTTGTAACGTTGAGATGTTGTCAGCACTTGATAAAATTCCTAGTATTGTTTCTTTTGCAGTGTGTAAACACAGGGAAGCTTAACGCAGGACATACAATAGCTCAAAGATATCTGTGTTTGAAATTGAAAACTGGAAGGATAACTCCAACGTTCTCTAAGCAATTCGGTCCAGGCAGTACCCGACTATACAGAACCAGCGTTGCATGGTTGAGATTTTCTCAGCACTTGCTAACATTCCTGGTATTTTTTCTTTTCCTCTTTCTAAAGACAGGGAAGCTTAAAGCAGGACATCCAAAAGGTAAAAGATGCCTCTTTGTTTGAAAGAGAAAAGTGGAAGGATAACTCCAACGTTCTCTAAGCAATTCGGTCCGGGCAGAACCCTGGTGTACAGAATCCGCGTTGTAAGGTTGAGATTTTCTTACCACTTGCTATCATTCCTCGTATTCTTTCTTTTGCAGTTTGTAAAGACCGGGAAGCTTAACGTGGGCGATTCAACTGCTCAACGATATCACTTTCTTTGAAAGAGAAAAGTGTGAGGATAACTCCAACGTTCTCTAAGCAATTCAGTTTAGGCACTATACGGCTATACAGATCCAGCGTTGTAAGGTTGAGATTTTCTCAGCACTTGCTTTCATTCCTCGTATTCTTTCTTTTGCAGTTTGTAAAGACAAGGAAGCTTATCGCAGTACATCCAACAGATAATAAATGTCTCTTTGTTTGAAAGAGAAAAGTGGAAGGATAACTCCAACGTTCTCTAAGCAGTTCTATCCTTGCAGCAGCCTAGTATACAAAACCCGACTTATAAGATTGAGTTTTTCTCAGCAGTTGTTGAAATTCCTCATGTTCTTTCTTTTACAGTTTCTAAACACAGGGAAGCTTAACGCAGGACATACAACAGCTCAAAGATATCTCTTTGTTTGAAAGTGAAAACTGGAAGGATAACTCCAAAGTTCTCTACGCAATTCGGTCGAGGAAGTACACGACTATACAGAACCAGCGTTGTATGGCTGAGATTTTGTCAGCACTTGCTAACATTCCTAGTATTCTTTCTTTTGCGGTTTCTAAAGATAGGGAAGCTTAACGCAGGGCATCCCACAGTTAAAAGATATTTCTTTGTTTGAAAGAGAAAAGTGAAAGGATAACTCTACGTTCCCTAAGCAATTCGGTCCGGGCAGAACTCTGGTGAACAGAACCCGCGTTGTAAGTTTGAGATTTTCCCAGCACTTCCTGACAATCCTCGTATTCTTTCTTTTGCTGTTTAAAAGAAAGGCAAGCATAACGCAGGAACTCCAACACCTGAAAGATAAACCATTGTTTGAAAGAGAAAAGTGGAAGGATAACTCCAACGTTCTCTAAGCCATTAGGTCCCACAGAACCCTGGTATACAGAGCTTGCGTTGTGACGTTGAGATGTTGTCAGCACTTGCTAACCTTCCTCGTATTCTTTCTTTTGCAGTTTGTAAAGACAAGGAAGCTTAACGCAGGATATCCAACAGATCAAAGATTTCTCTTTGTTTTGAAGAAAAAAGTGGAAGGCTAACTCCTACGTTCTCTAAGCAATTCTGTCCGGGCAGAACCCTGGTGTACAGAAACCGCGTTGTAAGGTTGAGACTATCTCAGCACTAACTAACATTCCTCATGTTCTTTATTTTGCAGTTTGTAAAGACATGGAAGATCAACGGAGGACATCTAACATCTGAAAGATATCTCTTTGTTTGAAAGATAAAAGTGGAAGGATAACTCCAAGGTTCTCTAAGCAATTCGGTCCAGGCAGTACACGACTATACCGAACCAGCGATGTATGGTTCAGATTTCCTCAGCACTTGCTAACATTCCTCGTATTCTTTCTTTTGCAATTTGTAAAGACAAAGAAGCTTGACGCAGGCCACTCAACACTTAAAAGATATCTCTTTGTCTGAAAGAGAAAAGTGGAAGGATAACTCCAAAATTCTGTAAGCAATTCGGGCCAGGTAGTACACAGCTATACAGAACCCGCCTTGTAAGGCTGGATTTTCTCAGCACTTGCTAACATTCTCGTATTCTTTGTTTTGCACTTTGTAAAGACAGGGAAGCTTCAAGCAGAACTTTCATCAGGTAAAAGATATCTCTTTGTTTCAAAATGAAAAGTGTAAGGATAACACCAACGTTCTCTAAGTAATTCGGTCCGCGCAGAACCCTGTATACAGATTCCGCGTTGTAAGGTTGAGATTTTCTCAACACTTGCTAACATTCGTCGTATTCTTTGTGCACTTTGTAAAGACCGGAAAGCTTAACGCAGGACATCCAAAATCTCAAAGATATCTCTTTGTTTGAAAGAGAAAAGTGGAATGATAACTCCAACGTTCTCTAAGCAATTCGATCTAGGTAGTACACGGCTATACAGAACCTGCGTTGTAAGTTTAAGATTTTCTCAGCACTTGCAATTCTTGCTAGTATTCTTTCTTTCTTCTGTGTGTAAGGGGGAAGCTTAACGCAGGACATACAAAACCTCAAAGATATCTCTTTGTTTGAAAGTGAAAAACTAGAAAGATAACTCCAACGTTCTCTAAGCCATTCGGTCCAGGCAGTACCCAATATACAGAACCAGCGTTGTATGCCTGAGATTTTGTCTGCACTTGCTAACATTCCTCGTATTCTTTCTTTTGCGGTTTGTAAAGACAGGGAAAACTTAACGCAGGCCATCGAATTGCTAAAGGATATCTCTT
>NW_027555303.1:0-5440 GCF_003287225.1 Phascolarctos cinereus
TGCATTTCTTTCTAGATTTTAATCTATAACCTCTATCACAAGAGCCATGGGTGGCTGGAGTGATTCATCTTCAATCCTCTGAACTCTAGATTTACCATTGCAGTAATTAGAATTCCAATAGGTTTCAACATCTTTTTTTCTTTTCCTTTCTTCACATTGTTCTGTAAATTGTTCTAGTTCTGCTCACTTCACTCATCACAATATTTGCCCCTTTTTCTCTGAAGCTTTCCATTTCACCATTGCTTATGGCAAAATAATAGTCTCTAAAATTATTTTGCAGCAATTTATTTACACATTCACTATTAGGTGGCCACTTCCTTAAATTCTAGTTTGGGGTTACTATGAAAGAAGGTGCTCTAAATAACTTGCATATATGATAGCTCCTTTTGCAATACACCTACTATTGGTATTGTTGGTTCAAAATATTCACATTTTAGTTTTTGGGGGGCATAGTTCTAACTTCTTTTCCTGAGTTGCAAGAACAGTTCACATCTCCCTTACGTTTTCCCATAGCCTCTACAACTTTTTTGTTTTCCAATTTGGGGTGGGTATGAGGTGGAACCTGCAATTTGTTTTAGTTGGCATTTCTTTAATCATTAGTAATGTAGAGCATTTTATCATATGGTTTTTGATAGGTTAAATTTCTTCCTTTGAAAATTGCCTGTACAAAGAATTGGAAATTGAGGGGATGCCCATCAGTTAAAGAATGGCTGAAGGAATGTTACTGGACCATAAGAAATGTTATACTGCTGTAAGCAGTATCGTATCCAAACAACCTAGGAAGATTTTTATGCGTTGTTGTAAATTGAAATGAGTAGAAGGAGGAGAACATTGTAAACAGTACCATCAAAATTCTGATCAACACTTTGATCCAAGACAGTTTCAAAGAACCCATAATGAAAAATGCTATCTACCTCTGGAGAGAGAACTGATGAAGACTGAGTGTGGACTGAAGCATACATTTTTCACTTCCTTTTAGTTCCTTACTTGTTAGTCTTTCTTTTAAAATCATGCCTGAAGTAGAACTGTGTTTTGCATGCCTTCAGATGTTTTATTTATATGATATGATACATTATATCATATGGCTTGCCTTCTTAATCGGTGTTAGAGGGAGTCGGAGAATTTTGAATTGAAATAAAAAAAACATTAAAGATAAATGAATGAAAAGAAAACTGCTTGTTCACATCCTTTGATAATTCATTTATTAAGGAATGATTCTTAGTGTTATAAATTTGAATCAATATGGTTTTTGAGTCAATATGGTTGTGGTTTGTCCTTCGTTCTCAAAGAGGACCATGACATCAGGGAGATGATAACATGACTTACAATTGACTTTGATTTGAGTGAGAGAGGACTGTACAAAGTCACCAGCCTCATTTTCTGCTGCAGAGCCATCTGGGTCTAGTGGCCAGATATGGATGTGAATGACTAGGATGCAGTGGGAGACCTTGCCCCTTTTAAGCTAAGATCTTTTCAGGTTCTCATCGAGTGAGGCAAGATATAGAAGGTGGGATTGTAGCTAGGTGTTGAAGTAAGCCAGGGGACCCAGGAGGTGGAGTTGAAGAAGGAGAATATTAAAGGCATGGGGGACAGCTGATGAAAATACTTGCAGTCCACAGATGGAGTGTCTTGTTCAAGAAACAGCCAGGAGAAAGATCTGATGAAGTCTGAGTACACACTGAAGCATACCACTTTCATTTTATTTTTTTCATACTTTTTTCTTTTGGTCTTTCTTCTTCCACAACATGACTAATATGGAAAAACATTTTACAGGATTGCACATATGTTGTTTGGAAGAGAGAAAGGGAGGTAAGGAGAAAATCTGGATAATTTTTAGAATTTATTTTTAAAATTTGCTTTATATGTAATTGGAAAGAATAAAACATTATTTAAAAAATTATTGTGACACAAAGAACAACAGAGAGGACAGTTTCAGAGAAAGCTGAGAAGATGAATGCTGACAAAAATGAACAGAAGTAGAGAACAATTTATGAAATAACTGAAACAGTATAAAGACAAACAATTTTGAGACACTTAAGAACTCTGATCAATGGAATGGCCAAGTATGACTCCCAAGGACCCATGAGGAGGCATATTGCATAGCTCCACACAGAGAGGTCATGGACTGACTCAGGGTGCAGAATGAGACAGATTTTTGGATGTGGCCAATAGGAAGATTTGCATGGCTTGATTACATATTCATATTTTATAACAGTTTAGTTATTCTTTTCTTTTTTCATTGGTCAAGGGAGGGATGGGAACTAGACGGGAGAGGAAATTAATATTGTTCAATGAAAAAAAGTTAAATGAAAAGTTGGATCTCTAAAAGCATATGGATTCCTGAAAAGGAATAAGCAAGTGAGGAGAAGGGATGGATTTTGAGGAAAACCATAATAAAATCCAGTAAGAGATCTTGCTGGGATCCTGTTTATCACTTAGTGGTCCCACAGTGGGCTAGGCTTTGGTTGTTGGTTTCTTTGGCGGGAAGGGTCTGGGATATTATAGATGGTCTGACTGGTGGTGTGGCACCCAGCTTGTGATCTTGAGGGGAACCAAGCATTCAAGTGGTGATCTCAGTGGTGCTCCAGTGAATGGTTTGGCTATGGCTCTGCTATATGATTGGGGTCTGAGCGAGGCACTGGAACACAAGTGGTGGTGTCAGTTGGTGCCTAGGATTTGAATGTTACTTTCGTGGGGGGCACATGGACAAGTAGAAGTCTGAATTGGAACCTGACACTTAATCGTAGATCTCTCTGAGTGTGATATCCAGGACAGGCACTACTCCTACTGTGGGAATTTGTCAGCTCCTGGCCTTTTCAGAGAGGAGAAGAGGTGCTGATGGGGTTTGTTTTTCAAATCTCGTATTCCTGTCATTGCTATGGAGGCTGCTGTCTATTCCTCCAAGATCACCATTCAGGAGTTAGACACCCATGAAGATCACCGATCAGATGCTGGAATCTGACTGAAATCTGCAGTTAGAGGCCAAGGTCCCATTAGGATCACCAACTGGCTGGAGAAAGGATGAGAATTACATAAAGAAAGTGGAAAAGAGAAACAAAATTAACTACAAGAGAGAAGCAGTGGGAACAGCATCTCCTGAAAGGCATCCTGGAAATGAGATGAGACAAATCCCCTCAAGCACTGGCCGTAGGGCCTTACCCCTTCTTGAAGAGGAAGCTGGCTGTGATGTCTGACCCCAAAAGCCTTCTTTCTTTTGGATTTCTTTTACAGTGACTTAATTTCTCATAACATACAGTCACTAGCTTCCAATTTCTCCATTCTAATTTTTAAGTATTTTCTTCAGTAATCTTTTCGACTTCCTTTTCCATTTGGCCAATTTTTCTTTTTAGGTCATTCTTCTCCTCATTGGCTTTTTGGACCTCTTTTGCCATTTGGGTTAGGCCATTTTTTAAGGTGGTATTTTCTTCAGTATTTTTTTGGGTCTCCTTTAGCAAGCTGCTGACTTCTTTTTCATGATTTTCTTGCATCACTCTCATTTCTTTTCCCAGTTTTTCCTCTACTTCTCTTACTTTCTTCTCAAAATCCCTTTTGAGCTTTTCCAGGGTCTGGGACTGATTAGTATTTTACTTGGAGGCTTTGGATGTAGGAGCTTTGACTTTCTTGTCTTCTTCTGGTTGTATGTTTTGATCTTCTTTGTCACCAAAGTAAGATAAGTCTGCCTCTTTTTGCACTGCTTCCTCCTGATCCCAGCCAATCACTTGAGTTTTAAACTCTTTGTTAAGGTAAGAGTCTGCTTCCAATGTGGAGAATGTACTGTCCCAAACTTTGGGGGTTTATACAGCTGTTTTCAGAGATACTTGTAAGGACCTGTAAATGTTCAGTTCTTGCAGGGTGGTATGATAAGGGGCGAGGTGTTTACTTCTTTCCTGGCCTGTGCTGTGGTTTGTGAGTGACCACAAGCACTCCTTTCTGTCCTGGAACTGTGAGAAAGGTTTGCTCTCCACAGCCACTCCAAGCTCCACCACACCAGCATTCCTCCTCACCCCAGGACCACAGTCCAGAACTGTGACCCAGATCCAAGCATGGGCAAAGCAAGAGATTTCTACCTCAGCACTGGCAAAGAGATCCCTGCAATCCCATTCTGATTAGCCACTCGAATCACCTGCAGTCTATGGGCCAGAAGCTCAGGACAGCAGCCACCACCGTGGTGCCCATGCTTAGCGCTCTTGGCTCTGGAACTGGCTCTGACACCTAGCTCCGCTCTCACCACAGAAACAGACTTTTCCCATTGACCTTCTAAGTTGTCTTTAGCATTCATGGGTTGAGAAGTCTGGAAACCACCACAGCTGCCCACGATTCAGTTCTCTGAGGCCTGCTCCATGGTCGCTGCCGCCTGCGCCCCAACACCATGCTGTGCTCCTCTTCCCACCTGGCACAATATACCTTTCCGATCAATCATCCAGATTGTCTTGGGCTGCAAATTTGCTTCACTCTGTCTTTTTGTGGGTTCTACTGCTTTAGAATTTGTTTAGAGCCATTTTTTATAGGTATTTGGAGGGGTTTGGGGGAGAGCTCAAGCAAGTCACTGCTTTCACTCCACCATCTTGGCTCAGCCCTCCCCAAAAGCCTTCTTAAAGAAAGAGCCCCAGACTAGTCATTAGGCACTTGTCACAATGTAAATACTTCAAGTTGAATAAGTCCCTTATGGTTTCTCTTATTTACCTTTTCATACTTCTCTTGAGTCTTGTATTTGAAAGTCAATTTTTATATTTAGCTCTCATTTTTCCCCAAGAATGCATTAAATTCTACTACACCATTGACTGGCAATTCCCCCACCCCACTACCATTGATTATACTCAGTTTGACTGGGTAAGTGATTTTTGGTTTTAACTGTAGCTCCATTGACCTCTGAAATATCACATTCCAAACCCTCTGATCCCTTAATTTAGAGGCTGTTAAATCTGGTGTTATCCTGACTTTGGCTCCAGAATACCTGAATTGTTGCTTTCTGGCTGCTTGCAATAGTGTCTTCTTGACCTGGGAACTCTGGACTTTGGCTACAATATTCTTGGGAATTTTTCTTTTGGCGTCTATTTCAGGAGGTAATCGGTAGATTCTTTAAATTTCTATTTTACACTGGTTCTAGAATATTAGGGCTGTTTTCCTTGATAATTCCTTGAAAGAAGTTGGCTAGACTTTGATTGATAATGGCTTTCAGTTGGTCCAATAAGTTTTAAGTTATCTCTCCTGGATGTCTTCTCCAGGTCAGTTGTTTACCCAACGAGATATTTGACATTGTCTTCAATTTTTCTATTCTTTTGGTTTGTTTTATAATTTCTTGATTTCTCATAGAGTCATTAACTTCCATTTGTTCCATTCTTATTTTCCTTTGCCTAGGCAATGGGGTTAAGTGACTTGCCCAGGGTCACACAGCTAATAAGTGTTAATGTGTCCGAGGCTGGATTTGAACTCAGGTCCT
>NW_027555304.1:0-5427 GCF_003287225.1 Phascolarctos cinereus
TAGAGTACTTAGCATTTAGATGGTGTGGATAGCTGAAATTGCTTTTACTTGTCATGCATTATTGTTATATTGAAATATTTGAGAAGTTGTGAGGACTGGAGAAGATAGAGATTCCTTCATCCTGTTGGTCACATGACTAAGAATGTCTGTCAGATTTTGATGCAAATTTCTTTATATTCTTGTTGAAGGAAATCTAAGACTTTTTTTCCTGATATCAGGAGAAAATTTGTGATTTCCAAGGTAGCATCCTTCTTGGCCTACTCCTCCAAGTCATATGACAGGTTAGATATTCATGAGGTCTTCAAGAAGTTTGTAATCCACACTCATGGTTCAAAACAGTTGACACAATTAGTTCAAAGCAAAGACAAAGGTTATAGTATGAACTTTCTAACTATAAACATGAGGCACACTTTCCCGAAAATATACATAGAGTCAGGGTGAAGAATGGGCACATGAATAGAACATGCTAGTTGAAAGACACATATGAAGAATACACATGGTGAAGCCAACAAGTCTCCACCCCTTTAAGACCTTGACTTCCTTTTTCATATTTTGAAACTTCTACATTTCTCTTTGTGGAACAGTATCTTTGCTGGACTGGTCTTATGATTGTATCCCCTGGCCAACTTCTTTTCTTAGCTCAACTTTTGGCAACAGAGCTGACTTTTCCTCTTTTTTACAGCTGGCTAGATTGCTTTTTTATATCAACCCAAGGGACATGGCTAATCTAGACCTTGTCCGTGCAGCATCAGTTGCCTTCATCATATAAGCAAGCACCCTAAATACTGTGCGGTTGATTAAAAGTGTTGATGTTAACTAATGGAGTTAAAAATATAAAGCTTTATTGAAATTTGTTTACAAACAGTAAATGAGACACTCCCAAGTTTTGCAACCTTTACTACCTGTGAATAGGACACATAAGGTGATCATCTTATGTCTGAAATGGAAAAGTCTAAAATCTGAGACCCTTACATTAGCATGTGTGAAACAGTGATTTATGGACTCAGTACTTGAAGAGGACTATTCTGAGCTTTTCTCTTCTATAGCCATTGAACTCCATTCACAACTTAGACTTGTATTATAAATTATCCTTAATTTAGTAAACAATGGAATAAAAAGGAATCATCTCAAATGTAATCACAATAGCAGCTGGGAGAAAACAAAAAGACATGGTGAGACCCTCTGCTTTGTGACAAAGATTCCATGCTATAATGGTGAACAAGAGAGGAACTAATGGCTTTTTCTTCCATGGAATTGAATCCTTCAAAATAGTGATGATCTCTAAAAGATCTCTGGATCTAGCCCTCTAAAAGCATAAGGACTCTGAAATTACAAATCCCTCTTCTGGAAAAAAAAAAGGAAAGTGGAAGTCAGAATGAAAAAAATATATCTGAGTATACAATTAAATTTGCAGTAGGTGGCAGTAGAACAGGGTATTCTGGGTAATGAGAATGGTACTTGAAATATGAAAATCATCTCCTAGATATTTGAGCCATACTGGCTCCCTAAATCAGACTATTAGGTCAATGTCACAGAGTATAAAAGTTTCTGTCTCCTATTTAACAGGATATGTCCTTCTGCAGGCAAGGTGTTTCTTGGAGGAGACTTGAAATTTTCTTAATGTACACTGTTACTTTAGATGAGTGAAATAAAAATATGAGCTGCCTCTAGCAAGGTAATAGGAACATAACTGGGATTGTGGATAAATAATTTAAATGAAATGTAATTTTAGGTAAAGAGAAACAAAAAGAAGACTCAGAAAACAGCATAGGTGCCAAGAATCCAGACAAGAGACCCTGAGAAGAAAGTGATTCATAGAAGGGATTCAATCTGTTGATCACTGGAAATGTAAGATGGTTGAGAAGCTTTGACAATCAGAAACGACACTGAGATTGACAAGAGTTTCAGGAACACAGAAAGGCCTACTACTACTAATACTAGTCTCAGACCCAACTGTTTAGAGTTATTGAAGTGATGTGGTGTGATTGATACTGAGTCAAAACCATCCACTCTGGGAGCCTCAGAGTCACCAACATTCCCCAGTGCTTTGGAACCAGCTCTAGGAGAACTTTCTCTCTGAAGTTCAGGAAAGAGACTTCTCCCTGGGAGTAAGAAGATGTTCTTCTTCTCTTTGAATAGAGCAAGACATGCGAACTGGGTCCAACCCTACTGGGATGAAAAGCAGCCCCAAACCTGTACCTGTATCTCTGGGAGACAAGATCAAGCTCTTCTACACAGAGGACTAACCTAGAGACTCACTATGAAATTTAAGCTGAACTGGATTTTCCTCTTGATTATTTTCCAAGGTATTTTTATGGAGAGGGAGGGACAATGTGAAGTGGTGTCTTAATGTGATTATTGACTTTAATACAATGTCTGTGTATTGCAGGTGTCCAGTGTGATGTGCAGCTGGTGGAGTCTGGGGATGATAAGACAGCCTGGGAGTCTTTTTCATCTCTCCTGTAAAGTTTCTGGATTTACCTTCAGTAGCTACTGGATAAACTGGGTCTTCCAGGCTCCAGGGAAGGGGTCGCAAGAATTAGCACTAGTGGAAGTAGTACATGCTATGCAGACTCTGTGAAAGGTTGATTCACCATCTCCAGAGATGATGGCAACAGCATGTTATATCTACAGGTGAATTCCGTTAATACGGAGGATAGTGCTGTGTATTACTGTGCAACAGACACGTAGAGGAAGGGTAATGTGAGACTATACAGAAACTTCCCTGCCAGGAAATGAGGTACGATTGAGTCCAGAAAGGGGTTGAGCTCATGATGCACATAATACAAGATGCCTAGATCCAGCAACAGGTGTAGAGAGAATCTGAATCATTTCCATTTATGGCCTGTGTTGTTTTTTTCTTCTATTCCAGCAGAAAGCAACTTTTCCAGTAGCAACCTATCAATCTTAATGCCTGACTCTGACTCCCACTGCTACCCCATATTTAATTGGTATTATGTCTTGTAAATTGTACTTTCATCACATATGTAGAATACTCTTCCTTCTCTCCTCAAGGTACAACCAGGAGGTAGGCCCTTATCAGCTCAACCTGGACTATTATGCTAGTCTGCTGGTTGTTCTCCCAGCCTCAGTACTCTCTTCACTCTAGTCCATACTAAATTTAACTATCAAAATTATCTTCCTAAGGCAGAGATATGATAATTTTCCCCAAATTCCAGTGACTCTGTATTACCTCCAGAGAAAAATAAAATGCTATTGGCTTTTACAACCTTTCATAACACAGCCCTTCCTATCTTTCCTGTCTTATTCTACCTTGCTTCCTTCCTTGTGCTTGGCCGTTCAGTGAGGCTGACTTCCTTGCTGTTCCTTTCAGAAGAGATTTCATTTCCCTACTCCATGTGTTCTCACTGGTTGGAATTCTTCTCCTAGGGGCAGCTAGGTGGTGTAGTGGATACAGCACCAGACTTAGAGTCAGAAGGACCTGAGTTCAAGTCTGGTCTGGGATACTTGACATTTATTAGCTATGTGACCCTGGGCAAGTGACTTCACTCTGACTGCTTCCCTGACTGCCCCCTCTTCCTATCCCCTCCCCAAAAAAGAAAAAAGGAATTCTTCTCTTCCTCATCCCTGCTTCTTCTCCCTTTTGGCTTTTTTCAATTCTCACCTGAAATTCTGCCCCCTCTTCCTTCTCCAATTCTAATTCCATTGTCTTTGTGCTGGATATATCCTGTATATACATACACACACACACACGCATGCACACAAATACACATATATACTATATATATTTTGAGCATAATTATTTTCATGTTGTCTCCCTGAGTGAGACTAACCTCCTTAAAAACGGGGACTGGTTTTTGCTTTCTATCACCACTTCTTGGCACCATTCCTGGCACATGGTAAGTGCTTAATAGAAGCTTGTTGCTGATTTGACCTTCTGTCTCTTCATGAATGAGACTTTCCAGTATTGCTGAGATGTGTTCTATCCATGATTTCCCTGTTAGGTAGATAATGAGAAATTTCTCTGACATTTTAACACATTAGGAAAAAATACTCATAATTATTAAATATTGTTGAAAGTTAAATTTAAGAAAAAGGTAAACTAAGGCACATTTCTCTAAGCAAGATAACATTGTATTATCAAGAGTAATAACCTGAGAATAAGATTGTTCAATGGCTGCCTCATTCTCCAGTCAAAGATGCCAAGTAAAAGGACAGCTTCCCTTTTAGAGGTTTTTGGCAACTACAGCACAAAAAACATAACAGGATAGGTGACATTATGTGCTTAAGGGCAACATAATTGGTTATATAGCTGAAGTGTGGATAACACCATAAGTGATTGGAAATTGGGGGCTAGCAACAACCCTCCTTCTCTCCTTTTGGTGATTAAGAAGGGGTTATTGATTGAGTCCAGTTGTAAGGCCCAAGATAATGGCCCAGAGTTACTTGGACAGCAAGCCAGACATCAGTGAAGGATTGCAGGTGTTGTACATACATTAGGGCCAACTCCTCTGTGGCAGACCACATCTTCCAAGGTTACCAGAATTCCTTGAGGCAGGAACAGAACAGTAGTCAGCAATAGAACTGGATTTCTAAACTTAACCCATCACAGGTCAGTGGAATTCTGAACTAAGTTTAGAGACAGAGACTAAGAAGTCACTTACAGGACAAAAGCAATAGGTTGTAAATAGGATCAATAAGAAAATGATAGAAGATCTGATGAGATGGGATCTGAACTCCTAAAAGATAAAGATTATGTCTTTGGGATCTGGATTCCAAAAAGGAAAATTCCTGGACTTTCCCACATGTTCAAATCTCTAGTTCTTCTGAGGCTTTAATCTTACCAACTGACCTTTCATTATCTCCTATGCCTAATCTCCCAATTCTTTGGTACCCTTAACCTAGCCTAGCCCTGCATGGCCTTACCTCCCTATGTCACTTCCCACTACCCCCAGCCACTTCCCACCCTTAATCCTATTTGAACTCCATTCTCCCTTGATCACATGGTCCACATCTCTGGCATTCTGTTACCTCACAGTAACCCCAGCTTAATGGCCACTCTCATCTTCATCCTTCTCAGACCCCCTCCTCCAGGTACCCCAGACTATTTGGGCACTCCTAGATCCCTTCCACAGTCTTTCTATATATAAGATCCATCTGTCCTACTTAAGGGACTCAGGTTCTTAAGATCTGGCCCAGTTACATTAGCAATACACAGGCTTAGATTGCTTAAGAGTCTGTCCAATCTGGCAGATTCTTTAAATCTCACTCACCCCAATGTTCTAATATACCATGACATTGTCTGAAATTGAATTGATTTGAACAGGACCCCAGTGTTCAGATTTTGGGTCCCAGCTCTCCACCTCTAAACTTCAACAGATCCATTTTAATTTTAATTTTCTCAGTATTACGCATTCAGAAATCTCACATACATTATGTGCAACATATAAAAAGTTTGAAGGCATA
>NW_027555305.1:0-5410 GCF_003287225.1 Phascolarctos cinereus
TGATTGTTCTCCTTGGGTATAAGGGAAGCTCTTGGAGGGCAGAGATTCTGTTCTTTCTGGATCTGTGGACCCAGTGCCCAGCCTGGGTTCAGATGAGTCTCTCTGGCTTCCTGGCCTCCATGTCCAGGGCTTGTTCTGTGACACACCTCAGAGTGCCTGGATTGAGCCCTAGGCACCTGCATTGCTAAGCAGCCTTATTTCCTGCAGCTTCAATTAGTTTCAGTTTGGATGGTTTAGAAGTGACACAGGGTCTCAAATTTGATTTCTATGTAAGTATATAGTAAAAGTATTTATTATTAAGATTGTAAAATAGGATTAAGATTAGTTAGTAAAATAGGGTTAGAGTTAGTAAGTCCCACTAGGTAAGAAAATCATGCTTGAGTCTCAATGGGTATGAAATGTTGTCACAATCATCACAGTCAGGGGAACCATGAACAACTGGATCACGTGGGTTGGGAAGTTCCAGTTTTCAGCTTCTGGAGTCCCAAGGGGAAAATCCTGGGCATCTCGGGGGAGACTCCAAGATAACTCAGGAATACCTGTCTTTAGGAGTTCCTTCTAACAAAGAATGCAGTTTGCCAAAAATATGTGATTTGTGTGAAAGGAGCTGCCTTCAAAACTATCCTGGAGAGTATTCCTGTTTATGAATATACAGTTCCTGGAGGGTGCCCGCCCTTCCTAGGAGTAAATCCACAAACAATCTTTCAACATCTAGCTAGGAATAAGATTCACATGAAAAAGAGCCAGGGTCCAATTGCAGGCCTACTGAGCAAGGGCAGAATGTCTATTTTAATTCATTCATCACAGCTCCCGGAAGTAGCTTGAGGCTTTGATGTCTGTTTTAAGGCCCCCAAAACTTATCCAGCCTGAGGCTGAACTGAACAGGGTGGCCTTCCAAAATGATCTAGCCCTGAACATGCACAGCCAACTTGGGGTTTGGAGTTCCCCTGAGCACCTTTTCTTCTTTGGAGATTAACTCCCAGGGGCCCATCTACCCCAGGTGTAGATTCTCTTCCTCCCCTCTTGCTCTGGCCTCTGACCTCACAATTCTACAGAAACTGCTCTCTCCAAAGTCACTAGTAATCTCTTAATGGCCTTTTTTTCAGTCCCCATTTTCCTCAATCCCTCCTTGGCCTCACCTCTGCCCAACCTCACCTCTGCAGTATTTCTTGTTTATTCACCTCTAGTGTTTCTCCCTTCAGCATCTCTGGTGAGTTTCACCTCTGCATCACCTCTGGTCAACTTAACCTCTGCAGCATCTCTCCAAAATGCTCCCTTTTCTCCTCTGACTGTAAGTAATCTTCTTCTTAAAAATTGTCTTACAAAATTGTAGTACTGGAAGTGAATGCTACTATTCTTTGTTATTGTTATTGAGTCATTTTCCATGGTGTCTGAGGCCAGATTTGAACTCTGCCAGATGAGTCTTCCTGACTCCAGGCCAGGCACTCTGTGCACCATGGTGCCCCCTAGCTGCCCTTAGTATCCTTTTAACAATGACAGGAAGAATGGGAGGAGCATGGGAAGACTTGTAGGAGTCACAGAGTGAAGCAAGCAGAACCATGTCTCCCACAGGGGGAATGAAAGTGAGCGCCGTGGGACTCACGTGGGAGAAGAGGAGAAAATATACCCGAAGTATGCTTCCCCCAACCAGCGATTCTTTTGGTTTCTTTCTTATCTTTCTAAGAAAGCAGTGGTTTGCTGGGCAGGCACGTATCCCTAGAAACCACTTTTGTGGATGCTTTTATGTTTTCCCTGTTGTTTCCCTCTCATCCAGGGCAGAGCACCCTTGTAGCCAGACAGAGACTCACAGCCCCCGCTCTCTTCCAGGAAGGAGAGGAATGTTTTACCAACTGTCGTTCAGAGCATGGATTGGTCTCTGCTTTGATCTTTGTTCTCATCCTGTTTCATATTGTTTTCTTTTTGTTTACTCTTCTTTTGGCTTCCATTTTTTTTTCACACTTTGGTAGAGAAGAACTTCTATTTATTAGAATTAAAATTCTTCACTTTATCTTTGACATCTTTGGGATCCAAGTGTTTTCCCCAGGATCAAAGGGCATATATATGAACAGCATTTACAAAATGCTGATTAAAAGAGGGACCAGGTCCTGGCTTCACCCACAGCGTTTCTGTGCTCCTTTCTTGTCATGGCCCAGCCCTTCTAAAGCCAGATACTGTGGCTCTTTGGGGGGCAGGCCAGGCTAGGCTGCCCAGAGAATAGTCTTCCCTGGCTGTGTAGTGCCCAGGTCCAAGGCCTCAAGGCAGCTCTGATCAGACAAGGAGTGAGAACTCTGGGCGGCCATTAGTGTTTTGTTGTTGGCAGCTCAGTCACGGCCAACCAGAGCCTCTGGTCTAAGCTCTTGGGCCCCCTGACAGCCTGGCTGGGTTGTGGGGCTCATTCTGGACAATCTCAGGAAGGCATGAGGAAACCTGTATTTACCCCAGTGTTCAGCAACAGATACTGTCGTCCTCCAAGATCCTGGCTTGGCTGCCTGGCTTGGGAGAAACTCATGCCCTTGGAATATTCCAGTGGATAGTACCTAGCAACCTTCAGGGTTCCAGCAACAGAAGGCCAGCTACTGGCCATGGATTTAGGATGCTTTGTGGCAGGGTTTTTTTTCTGTTTTTTTAAAATTGTAGATAAGCTACTTGGTGGATGTATGTTACCCACACCAGGAAGTCTGTTGTCCTTGCAGGCTTTGATCAAGGCTGCATAGCCTTGAAACCTTTTCCTTCTAGCTTCTACAGTTGCAAGCCACAGAACAATAGCAAGCGTGCCATCTCTGCCCTCTCTAAGACCTACTGTGCTTGGGTCAAACAGCAGGAAGAGGTAGGTAGCCTTCTCTGAGCAGTTCTCTGGGCAGAAAATGAGGGCTCAGGAGGTGGTTTTGTCTTGTCCAACATATGACGTTGAAGCAAGGGGACTGGTTTTCAGGTGTGTAGCAGATGGGGGAGGGGCTCGGCAGGCTCTAGAGTGGAGTCTGTTCATTTTAGGACTCTGCTTTGCTGTGGCCTGTTTGCTTTCTGTTGAGTATCTCCTGAAGGCAGGAGAGAATTCAGCTTCCCTCCAATGATGATGCCGGCATTAATCCTGGGAAGAAAACTTCTTTCCAAAGTAAATCGGTGTGCTATAGTAAATGCACGAGAGCAGAAAGTCGCTCTTGTCCTTTGGAAAGTATCAGTGATCCCAAGGTGTACTGTGATACCAGTTGTTAGGGCCACTCTTAATTTTTATAACCTTCATGATATTCTAAAGCTTTTCATGAAGTAAATGCAGTATGACCTGCTGGAAACCACAAAGACAAAAACCAATCTGAAAGTTTCTCCACTTCCCTTGTCTTTGTTTTCTACCTGGCAGTTGTTATTCTCCCACTTCTGAGCAGGGCCTGCTCTTGCTCTGGGCCTTCCCAGGATAGGTGGGAAAGTGAAATCTGCCTATGAGATGTCACCCATTCCATTGCTAAGTCCTTCTTCAGCCCTGTTCTCTTTCTGGTCCTTCTCTTCCTTTTTGGCATTTGGATTGGTGACCTCTACCTCCCATTCACTACTCTTTTCACACCGAATCCTTCAGACTTTCATCATCTGCTCACTTTGTGTTCCCTTGGTGTCAGCACTGGGCTGTAAGATGCAAGGGCATCACATGCCCCAAACAGCTGGTCTGAGAAAGCTCTGTTGAGGGCTAGAGGCTTGAGAAACTGTCAGAATTCACAATGGATTGTCAAATGGATCATAAGTCCACAGGGCTGGCTCCTGTGCACCTATTCACTGAGGTTTGAAAAACGCAACATCAACATGGCGAGACAAGATTCTGAATATGGAATTGCTTCAACTGTACTGAACATCACCACTCTGATCCAGGCTTGGATAGAGGCACATGTGAGTTCCTAGACATCCCACTAAGTGTTGAACGGGTCTTCAGGGTGCTCCATAAGGCATGTGGGTGGGGCCTGGCTCACTTGTGGGAACCAGTGACCAACAAGACCCTTCTTCAGAGGCCTCCGGGGAGCTTGGGGGAGCCAGGAGGGAGCTGGCAGCTGGGGGGAGAGTGCTAGGAGGTGCACTCAGCCCAGCACATAGAAACGTTTGTGCCCAAACTATTTCCTTTTTTGCACTGAAAGAAGAGCCAGATCCGTAGGAGAATTGGGATCTGTCTGGATGAAGAGTTCCTGGGCAAAGAAAGTAGCCCCTGGGGATGGAGGGACAGCCAGCCCAAGACATGTGTGAGTTACCATGATGGCTCAGGCTGTTCCCAAGACCCTGCAGGAGCCTGGAAAGGTTTCCTTCCTACTGCCTTCTCCTGCCTACACGCCCCTGCCTTGTGTGATGGACTCTGCAGCTTCTAATGCTTGGGAGAGGAAGCCTAGAGAAGGAGCCATGTCAGAAGACATACTGCCTGATATTCCCATGACAACCTCATCTCCCCAGGCCCCACTTTCTCCATCTGTCAGATAAGGGCCTTGAACTCAATGATCCTGGAGGCTTCTTCTAGCTCAGAAGTGTTCATCCTTTGAACATAACAAGTCACCAAAGTGGTGTTGTAGCAGCTGAAACCAATCTGGAGATGATTGGTGCTGTCTCTTATCTCTTGCCTCAAGTGAAACCTTTGACTTTCTAGGATTGGTCACATGGTATAGAATGTGACTTTGGTCTTTATTTAATGAGGGTGGTCCTGGTCTTCTTTGGTGTCTTTCTCCATTTTTATAGAAGGATGGAGAGTCTTCTATTTGGGACTAAATGGAAGGGACGGTGAGAGTTGTTTTCTGGGGTTCTCCCACCCCAGTGACTGCTAGGTGGGTCTTGAGAAGTCTGATCGCTATCACCACCAGAGGAAGAAAACTTGGGGCAGAGATATTTCTGAAAGAGCTGGGCCCCTGGCCAGACTCTCCCCCTGCATTTACTTCAAAGAGACTTCTCTGGTGTCTTCCACCCTATACCTATACCTATCCTCCAATGCATATCCATGCACCTGTACTGGCTTGTAAGGGGATTAAGGGCTAGAGACAGTAGAGAAATCATTTCATGGTGGCAATTCCCTGAGGCTGAAATGTTCTTCATTCTATCCCTGATGCCTCAGATCAAAAGCTCTGCCCTGAGGACTCCCATCCCCTCTGGTGTTCAGGTCTAACCTTTTCTGGGACTGCTGTTGAGCACAATGAGCCTGAAGTGACCCAGTCCTGTGCTTCCTGCTTCTTCCTGGAGATGCTTCCTCACTGGGACAGAGACAGCTAATCCTCACCCCCTACCTTTCACAGACTCTGGGCACTGGAAGGGCTCTCAGAGGCCCTGGGGACCAGCCTACACTTCAACTGCACCACTTTTTCCCAAACTCCCCTCCCCATCTCCACCCCCCACTCCCGGCCTGAGGCCAAGTCTGCAGGTCTTCACCCTCCCTGCTTTGCCCAGAACAGCTTGG
>NW_027555306.1:0-5375 GCF_003287225.1 Phascolarctos cinereus
GAACCTAAAAGAAAAGTCCAGGCGGGATACATTAATTATTTTGGACCAGGAAAAGACATTGAGGATTCAGGAAAACTGTCCTCCAGTTGTAGGACTGTCATGTTGAAGCCAGGAATTTAGTTGCTTCAACTTGGCCACAGAGGCCAGAACTAGGAGCAATGGGAAGATGTTGAAGATAGTAATATGTAGGCTTGAGAGAAGGAAAAACTTGCTATTAATAACTGTCCTAACAATGATGACATGCTTTAAGGTGCACATAAACAAGTGGCAAAAGACAAGGGGTGATTCAAAAATAAAGCATTAATTGAAAAGTCTTAAGTGGAGAAGCAATTGCTTTTTTGTTCTGGCCAAGTTAGAACATTTAACCTAAAAAAATGTTACTGATTAATCTGATGATCACTTTTTTTTTACATCATGAAACAAATAAGGAAATAAACAGGAGCTAGCAATGGCAACCATTTAGAAGTGGGGTATAAAAGAGGTCTATGAGGCCAGCAGACATCCATACTCAAGAAACTCACTCACCAGGAAACCAACCCAGAAACTCAATCCCCCAACACCATGGTCAGCTCCTGTTGTGGCTCCACCGGCTGTGGCCAAAGCTGTGGTTCTGGCTGCTGTCAGCCCTGCTGCCGCCCCTGCTGCTGTTTGACCAGCTGCTGCCAGCCCTGCTGCCGCCCCAGCTGCTGCGGGTCCAGCTGCTGCCAGCCCTGCTGCCGCCCCAGCTGCTGCATTTCTAGCTGCTGCCAGCCCTGCTGCCGCCCCAGCTGCTGCGGGTCCAGCTGCTGCCAGCCCTGCTGCCGCCCCAGCTGCTGCGGGTCCAGCTGCTGCCAGCCCTGCTGCCGCCCCCGCTGCTGCATTTCTAGCTGCTGCCAGCCCTGCTGCCGCCCCAGCTGCTGCGGGTCCAGCTGCTGCCAGCCCTGCTGCCGCCCCAGCTGCTGCGGGTCCAGCTGCTGCCAGCCCTGCTGCCGCCCCAGCTGCTGCATTTCTAGCTGCTGCCAGCCCTGCTGCCGCCCCTGCTGTTGCAGGACCACTTGCTGTAGAACCACCTGCTGCCGCCCAGCCTGCTGTGGGTCATCGTGCTGCTGAACTCTCACACACCTGTCTGCAACTGCCCACCATCCCCACCCCATCTCAAACAGGCACCACTTAATTGCTTCCTGTCATTCACTACAAAAAGAGCTTGTTCAGGGCAAGTAACAACAAAATGATCCACGTGAGACCCATTTCGAAGTGACAACCAGAAGCTCAGCACCCAACGATCACCTCTATGTTGCCTTTGTTCTCTTATGGGACGACAACTTTGTATTTATCTCAATCCATCAGCTCAGACTCTTACTTATTCTCCCAAAGCCCCATTATCATCCTGCCTGACCTTCAGTTACCAAGTTTGTCAGCCATGTGTTCAGCTCACACCAAGATTTGAATACCAAGATCCCAAAGATACTTCGTTCTCAAATTCTTTGTCATAGAGATTTCCCTTTGTCTTAGTGTTAATCAAATTCCAAATAAAACTTCCTGGCAATTAAAGAAATCCACCGACTTGGTTTATTCTTTCTTTTTCATGTGTTCTTGCTCAATGCTGGAACAATTTTATGAAACAGAACTGCACTTCAGCAGCCATTAAGTTTAACCCAACCCCCAAAGGAATACTGACTAGGCTATACTTTGCAATCATCATCCAGCCTCTGCACATTATAAGGTGTTTTGTACAAAGTCGATAGAGTTCATCATTTCTTTCTTTTTTCCCCAAGTCATTGACTCATAAATGTATCCTATAAATACTTCCATTATATTCCTTCTTCTGCAGAGAGCTAGTCATGTGTTTGTGTGACTTGCAGTCTTCCATGAATCACTTTGTCCAATCTTTGTGTCACACCTTGGATACAGTTGGTGAATCGTCATTGTGGGATAAACTTCCTTGCTACGATAATGAAGAAAAACGATCATTTCAGAGAGACTGAATTCTGATGTGGGAAGGAGAGAACAAGATATGTTATAAAGTTTTGCTTATGAATAACGGGAAAGAGTTTGGCTCCACGTATGGTCAATGTAGCATGGAGAATCAGGAAAGGAAAATTGTTAGGACATTCCAAGGAGGCATCATTCTTACTTTCTTTGCCAAGGAATCACTCTTCAGAGAGGAGGTTAGACCTAGACAACTGATCTCTTAAGGCACAACACTTATGTAGGAGGTAAGAATATGGGCATATTTTCATTCATGTTTATTAAAGCACAAAATCTTACTACTAGAAAAGCTCACCTTCCATGAAATCTGGGAATTTTTTGGAGAATATTTCAAATTTCATATGCTGCCATTGAGGCTAAAGGCCTTGGATGGATAGCAACCACTTGGCAGGAACTGAGAACTGAAGGAAAACATGGTTTATCCAAAATCCTGCATCTATTGAATCCTGACCAAAAATGGAGGTGATACAAATGTTTCTGCGCCTTATGGTTTCTTGCAATCAGAGATATAACTAGGGAGGGCCAACTAGAGCTCTACCCAGAGACTCTGAAATGCTACTGGCAACTCTAGAAATTATCACGCTTGCCCAGGATGATTCATTAATGCAACTCCAAATTCAACTCCAGTCTGAAGAGACTTGATGAGTTCCCAGGAGCTGCATCCCACATCAGTTCCTCCAATGCCTAACTCTACCTGGCTCTTATTTTCTCTACCACTGTTCCTTAATCTCCCTAGAAATAGTCTCATGATAACTTAGGATCTCCACTCACATGGGACAAGTGTCTAAACAAGGTTTCTACATTCCCTTCACATGATCTTGTCCCGAGGTCTTTATTGCATGTTTTGTGTTGCTTTCCCTAGGGGGACTGATGCACAAAAATGGCAGGTTGTCCCTCCATTTCCAGGGTATTTTGTCACTGTATCAGTGAGGGAGGGGAGAAGGCTGTCGAAGCAACGTTCAGCCTAATCCCGCAGAAGCTAGTAAATCAGTGAATATGGCACATTGACTTCATTAAAGAAACAAGTTTTCATATTTTCATTCTGCACAAGTATTATGTCTTTGCAGATTAATTTAATTCAACAAACAGGCATTAAATACCTCCTGTGTTTATGTACTTAAATACATGTGTATTAAATACCATATTTGGGTGACACTGGCAATTCAAAGCTGGAAAAAATGCCATGCTATTCCGTTTTTACATGCTGATTATGATGAATATCAGATAATCCAAAAGATAAGCACCATTTTAAATATTCTAGCAACCACTGAGAGAGAACACCACTGATTATTCACCACCACTTACAGAATGAAAAATAAGTGTAGTAATGAATCAGCATACTTCTCACTACTGTCAAAAGATGAATAACATTATTGTCTAAAAATGCTTCAGGAGCCAAGAAGGTGAGGCTCACACTTAGAAAGGATCATATTTTCAGGAAAATAGCTCACTTTCTATCTTAAGAAGAAAAAAATGAAAACTAAGTAAGAGAAGCATTATGGCACCTTCTTTTTCCTTTTTATAACTGAATATCTGTCCTGGGTGTACAATGGCTGCATGATAAACTTCCAGTGATGAATTTTGATAAAAATGGAGGTGAAAGCTAGTGAGCCACTCAGCTTGTCTCAACAATGACAGAAATGCATTGAAGATGTGAAAACTAAAATATAGAGTATATTTGAAATAACTATATTCCAATCAGTAAGTATTGTGCTCTTCCTAACTTTTAAAACACATCTTTGTCATTCAAGAAACATCCCCTCACTATATATTACTTTAAAAAAAAAAAATACTTATTTGCCCAGACCCTAGCTGGTTATAAGTGACTCAACAGAAGTCATTGTGGTACAGTGGGAAGACAAGTGACTCCAGAGGCCAAGGCCCTAAGGTTCAAATCCACACCTGAAATGACATGTGGGAGTTTACCTGAGTCACTTAACATTCCTGGGCCTCAGGTATCTCATCTGTAAATGGACGATTAAGACTTAAGACCTCTGTGATTTCCTCTGGTTAGAAATCCATGGCCCATGTGCATAATAACGATCTGTGGTTTTGTTTCAGCGGGGGCTCTCTTCATTGATGCAGATGGCATCCTCTACACGGCAGTTGATGATCTTTGTTACAGGAAAAGAAAAGACTGGAAGCAAAGTGAGTGCTCTGCTATTGGAGAATGGATGGAAAAATTGCATTTTTTAATGCAGTGGGATTTTCCTGTGCCACAAGATGTGAAGATGAAGAATCCTGAGAAATTTGAAAGCCATTAATACAGATGCACAGTTGAGTAAGCTGAGACAGTACATCAGCACACAAAATGACCCACAGGAATAGAACAGAAAACAAGGCTGCCAGACATCAGAATTCACAGCAGTTCATTGACCTATCTTGATTTCAGAGGACTGATGAAGAACCATACCTCTTTGCTCTCAGAACAAATTCTGTAGACTACAGGTACGTATTGAAACACATGAGGTCAGCTGGGGTCGATGGGTAAGTTTGTTTTGCTTAATCATACTTCTTTGTCAGAAGAATGGATTCTGTTGGGGGAGAGGGTAGTATTAAGAAAAGAAAAGGTTTCTTCTGGAGGGATTAATAAAACTTTTTTTTTCCCTCCTGCATGTTCTGTCATTGAAAACTCCATTACTCTCTTCTTGTCAGTGGCCTAGCAATAAGTTTATCCAGGGAATCAAACAACTGAGCTCAGAGAGTCTGAGCTCATTATTTTTATAGGCAGCACAGATAAATGCATTTGCAACATGTCACCCAAGACATAAAATTGGAGTTTAAACCCAAGTTCCTCAACTTCAAATCAAATACTCTTTCTACTGTACCATTCTACTTCTAAGGTTCTAAGGCACAATAATGAAGGCCAGCATTGGGTGCAGACCTGAAATGTTCGAGTATAGTAGGAACTACTGGACCTTGTAATCTTCATGACATCAAGGTTGTCAATTCAATGTTGAATTCTTTCCACAGTGACAGCTCAGAGTAAGAGATCATGATAGTCATTACAGAATGAAAATCCAGATATTATACTAAATTTCAATGAATCTCTGCCATATCAAATATCAAACGATCAAATGAGATATTATCTAGGGGAACATGGCTTTGATTAGGAAGAGTGACATTACTAACAAGTGAGAATGAAGAGCTTCCTTATAAGTTACTGGTTTACCAAGTAATTTTGACTGAGAATTTAATGAACTATGATTGAATACTTCATTTTGAAAATTTAATGAACCTTACCTCTGATAACAAACTGGGTGTGTGGCATTCCATATAATGTCACATTTCTGCAATGTGTTGCTAAGATTTTCTGAACTGTTTTCCCCCTTTCTTCTTTCTTCTTTATTATATAGTATGACTCTCCCAGAGGTAGGCAGCGAACAATATTTACAAGATGCAGGTGA
>NW_027555307.1:0-5328 GCF_003287225.1 Phascolarctos cinereus
CCATCAGGGCAGAACACTAGTATAGAAAACCCGCGTTGTATGAATGAGATTTTCTCACCACTTGCTAACCTTCCTTGTATTCTGTCTTGTGCAGTTTGTAAAGAGAGGGAAGCGGAACGCAGCACATCCAACAGCTAAAAGATATCTCTTTGTTTGAAAGAGAACACTGGAAGGATAACTTCAACGTTCTCTAAGCAATTCGGTCAAGGTACAACACTACTATACAGAACCCGCGTTGTACCGTTGACATTTTCTCAGAACTTGGTACATTCCTCGGATTCTTTATGTTGCAGTTTGTAAAGAGAGGAAAGCTTAACGCCGGACATCCAACAGCTAAAAGATATCTCTCTGTTTGAAAGAGATAAGTGGAAGCATAAGTCACCTAGTATGAGCATCTCGGTACGGGCAGAACACTAGTATAGAAAACCCGCGCGTTGTACGAATGAGATTTTCTCAGCACTTGCTAACATTCTTCGAATTCTTTGTTTTTCAGTTTGTAGAGACAGGGAAGCTTAACACAGGACATGCAACAGCTGAAACATATCTCTGTGTTTGAAAGAGAAAAGTGGAAGAATACCTCCAACCTAGTATGAGCATCTCGGTCGGGCAGCACACTAGTATAGAAAACCCGCCTTGTACGAATGAGATTTTCTCAGCACTTGCTAACATTCTTCGGATTCTTTCTGTTGCAGTTTTTAAAGACAGGGAACCTTAACGCAGGACATCCAACTGCTAAAAGATATCTCTTTGTTTCAAAGTGAAAAGTGGAAGGATAACTGCAAAGTTCTCTAAGCAATTCGATCCAGGCACGACACGGCTATACAGAACCAGCGTTGTATGGTCGAGATTTTCTCAGCAACTGCTAACATTCCTTTTATTCTTTCTTTTGCAGTTTGTAGAGACAGGGAACCTTAACGCAGGACATCCAACTGCTGAAAGATATCTCTTTGTTTCTAAGAGAAAAGTGGAAGGATAACTCCAAGGTTCCCTAAGCAATTCGGTCCAGGCAGGACACGGCTATACAGAAGCAGTGTTGTATGGTTGAGATTTTCTCAGCACTTGCTAACATTCCTCGTTATTCTTTCTTTTGCAGTTTGTAAGACAGGGAACCTTAACGCAGGACATCCAACTGCTAAAAGATATGTCTTTGTTTGAAAGTGAAAAGTGGAAGGATAACTGTAAAGTTCTCTAAGCAATTCGATCCAGGCACGACACGGCTATACAGAACCAGCGTTGTATGGTCGAGATTTTCTCAGCAACTGCTAACATTCCTTTTATTCTTTCTTTTGCAGTTTGTAGAGACAGGGAACCTTAACGCAGGACATCCAACTGCTAAAAGATATCTCTTTGTTTCAAAGAGAAAAGTGGAAACATAAGTGCAACGTTCTCTAAGCAATTCGGTCCAGGCAGCACACGGCTATACAGAAGCAGCGTTGTATGGTTGAGATTTTCTCAGCACTTGCCAACATTCCTGGTATTCTGTCTTTCGCAGTTTGGAAAGAGAGGGAAGCTTAAGCACAGGAAATCTAACATCTCAAAGCTATCTCTTTGTTTCAAAGAGAAAAGTGGAAGGATAACTCCAACGTTCTCTAAGCAATTCGATACAGCCAGAAGACGGCTATAGAGAACCAGCGTTGTATGGTTGACATTTTCTCAGCACCTGCTAACATTCCTCTTATTCCTTCTTTTGCAGTTTGTAAAGACAGGGAACCTTAACCGCAGGACATCCAACTGCTAAAAGATATCTCTTTGTTTCAAAGTGAAAAGTGGAAGGATAACTGCAACGTTCTCTAAGCAATTCGGTCCAGGCACGACACGGCTATACAGAACCAGCGTTGTATGGTCGAGATTTTCTCAGCACTTGCTAACATTCCTTTTATTCTTTCTTTTGCAGTTTGTAGAGACAGGGAACCTTAACACAGGACATACAACTGCTAAACGATATCTCTTTGTTTCAAAGAGAAAAGTGGAAGGATAACTCCAAGGTTCCCTAAGCAATTCGGTCCAGGCACGACACGGCTATACAGAACCAGCGTTGTATGGTTGAGATTTTCTCAGCACTTGCTAACATTCCTCGTTTTCTTTCTTTTGCAGTTTGTAAAGACAGGGAACCTTAACGCAGGACATCCAACTGCTAAAAGATATCTCTTTGTTTCAAAGAGAAAAGTGGAAACATAAGTGCAACGTTCTCTAAGCAATTCGGTCCAGGCACGACACGGCTATACAGAACCAGCGTTGTATGGTTGAGATTTTCTCTGCACTTGCTAACAGTCCTCGTATTCTTTCTTTTGCAGTTTGTAAAGACAGGGAACCTTGACGCAGGAAATCTAACATCTCAAAGCTGTCTCTTTGTTTCAAAGAGAAAAGTGGAAGGATAACTCCAACGTTCTCTAAGCAATTCGATACAGCCAGAAGACGGCTATAGAGAACCAGCGTTGTATGGTTGACATTTTCTCAGCACCTGCTAACATTCCTCTTATTCCTTCTTTTGCAGTTTGTAAAGACAGGGAACCTTAACGCAGGACATCCAACTGCTAAAAGATATCTCTTTGTTTCAAAGTGAAAAGTGGAAGGATAACTGCAACGTTCTCTAAGCAATTCGGTCCAGGCACGACACGGCTATACAGAAGCAGAGTTGTATGGTTGAGATTTTCTCAGCACCTGCTAACATTCCTTTTATTCTTTCTTTTGCAGTTTGTAGAGACAGGGAACCTTAACGCAGGACAACCAACTGCTAAAAGATATCTCTTTGTTTCAAAGAGAAAAGTGGAAGGATAACTCCAAGGTTCTCTAAGCAATTCGGTCCAGGCAGGACACGGCTATACAGAACCAGCGTTGTATGGTTGAGATTTTCTCAGCACTTGCTAACATTCCTCGTTTTCTTTCTTTTGCAGTTTGTAAAGACAGGGAACCTTAACGCAGGACATCCAACTGCTAAAAGATATCTCTTTGTTTCAAAGTGAAAAGTGGAAGGATAACTGCAAAGTTCTCTAAGCAATTCGGTCCAGGCACGACACGGCTATACAGAACCAGCGTTGTATGGTCGAGATTTTCTCAGCACCTGCTAACATTCCTTTTATTCTTTCTTTTGCAGTTTGTAGAGACAGGGAACCTTAACGCAGGACATCCAGTTGCTAAAAGATATCTCTTTGTTTCAAAGAGAAAAGTGGAAGGATAACTCCAAGGTTCCCTAAGCAATTCGGTCCAGGCAGGACACGGCTATACAGAAGCAGAGTTGTATGGTTGAGATTTTCTCAGCACTTGCTAACATTCCTCGTTTTCTTTCTTTTGCAGTTTGTAAAGACAGGGAACCTTAACGCAGGACATCCAACTGCTAAAAGATATCTCTTTGTTTCAAAGTGAAAAGTGGAAGGATAACTGCAACGTTCTCTAAGCAATTCGGTCCAGGCACGACACGGCTATACAGAACCAGCGTTGTATGGTTGAGATTTTCTCAGCACTTGCTAACATTCCTCGTATTCTTTCTTTTGCAGTTTGTAAAGAGCGGGAAGCTTAACGCAGGAAATCTAACATCTCAAAGATATCTCTTTGTTTCAAAGAGAAAAGTGGAAGGATAACTCCAACGTTCTCTAAGCAATTCGATACAGCCAGAAGACGGCTATAGAGAACCAGCGTTGTATGGTTGAGATTTTCTCAGCAGCTAACATTCCTGTTATTCCTTCTTTTGCAGTTTGTAAAGACAGGGAACCTTAACGCAGGACATCCAACTGCTAAAACATATCTCTTTGTTTCAAAGTGAAAAGTGGAAGGATAACTGCAACGTTCTCTAAGCAATTCGGTCCAGGCACGACACGGCTATACAGAACCAGCGTTGTATGGTCGAGATTTTCTCAGTACCTGCTAACATTCCTTTTATTCTTTTGCAGTTTGTAGAGACAGGGAACCTTAACGCAGGACATCCAGCTGCTAAAAGATATCTCTTTGTTTCAAAGAGAAAAGTGGAAGGATAACTCCAAGGTTCCCTAAGCAATTCGGTCCAGGCAGGACACGGCTATACAGAAGCAGAGTTGTATGGTTGAGATTTTCTCAGCACTTGCTAACATTCCTCGTTTTCTTTCTTTTGCAGTTTGTAAAGACAGGGAACCTTAACGCAGGACATCCAACTGCTAAAAGATATCTCTTTGTTTCAAAGTGAAAAGTGGAAGAATAACTGCAACGTTCTCTAAGCAATTCGGTCCAGGCACGACACGGCTATACAGAACCAGCGTTGTATGGTTGAGATTTTCTCAGCACTTGCTAACATTCCTCGTATTCTTTCTTTTGCAGTTTGTAAAGAGCGGGAAGCTTAACGCAGGAAATCTAACATCTCAAAGATATCTCTTTGTTTCAAAGAGAAAAGTGGAAGGATAACTCCAAGGTTCCCTAAGCAATTCTGTCCAGGCAGGACACGGCGATACAGAAGCAGAGTTGTATGGTTGAGATTTTCTCAGCACTTGCTAACATTCCTCGTTTTCTTTCTTTTGCAGTTAGTAAAGACAGGGAACCTTAACGCAGGACATCCAACTGCTAAAAGATATCTCTTTGTTTCAAAGTGAAAAGTGGAAGAATAACTGCAACTCTCTAAGCAATTCGGTCCAGGCACGACACTATACAGAACCAGCGTTGTATGGTCGAGATTTTCTCAGCACTGCTAACATTCCTTTATTCTTTCTTTTGCAGTTTGTAGAGACAGGGAACCTTAACACAGGACATCCAACTGCTAAAAGATATCTCTTTGTTTCAAAGTGAAAAGTGGAAGGATAACTCCAACGTTCTCTAAGCAATTCGGTCCAGGCACGACACGGCTATACAGAACAGCGTTGTATGGTGAGATTTTCTCAGCACTTGCTAACATTCCTCGTTTTCTTTCTTTTGCAGTTTGTAAAGACAGGGAACCTTAACGCAGGACATCCAACTGCTAAAAGATATGTCTTTGTTTCAAAGTGAAAAGTGGAAGATAACTGCAAAGTTCTAAGCAATTCGATCCAGGCACGACACGGCTATACAGAACCAGCGTTGTATGGTTGAGATTTTCTCAGCACCTGCTAACATTCCTTTTATTCTTTCTTTTGCAGTTTGTAGAGACAGGGAACCTTAACGCAGGACAACCAACTGCTAAAAGATATCTCTTTGTTTCAAAGAGAAAAAGTGGAAGGACAACTCCAAGGTTCCCTAAGCAATTCGTCCAGGCAGACACGGCTATACAGAAGCAGAGTTGTATGGTTGAGATTTTCTCAGCACTTGCTAACATTCCTCGTTTTCTTTCTTTTGCAGTTTGTATAAAGAAAGGGAACCTTAACGCAGGACATCCAACTGCTAAAAGATATC